>NC_081427.1:19582120-19882120 GCF_949786415.1 Peromyscus eremicus
TCAACAATATCTCCTCAAAACGTCAAAATGCAAGATTTTATGTATATAAATTCCACACACTGCGTTTTTTGTTTGTTTGGTTTTTTTGTTTTTGGGGTTTTGTTTGTTTGTTTGGTTTTTGTTTTTGTTTTTTTGTTTTTCGAGACAGGGTTTCTCTGTGTAGTTTTGGTTCCTGTCCTGGATCTCACTCTGTAGACCAGGCTGTCCTGGAACTCAAAGAGATCCACCTGGCTCTGCCTCCAGATGTGCTGGGATTAAAGGCATGCGCCACCAGCGCCTGGCCACACATTGCTTTTTTTTTTTTTTTCTTAATATACCACTGACATGTCAGATTTTCAGGAAAGAATATGTTATTCAAAAATAAAAATTCAACTAAATTTAAAATTAAGTTTGTAAAGAGTTTTATCAGTCGAAAGAAAGGTTGAATGAGTTAAAACTATAATGTACCTAATCAAGACAGATTTTGATGAGTATGTATATGTTTTCCTTTTTCATCTCTGTCCTCATTAACTACAAACTCTAATCCCCACTCTACAATTATCAATTCGTGGCGCACACTCTTTGAATTCCAAATGAAATGCAGCATGCAGTCTTTCAGTTGATAAGCTTTATGAATACGCCAATTCAACAATCTTTGATTTATGTATATGTATGCCTACATATTTTTCCCTCAATAGCCAAACACCAATTGAGGAGATCATTCATATAAAGCATTGGAGTTCAAAATTCTGATTCATGAATTATTGGATGTTGGATTACAATGTAGTATTTACCATTGAAACAAATATCTACTAGTGTAAAAGGAAGCAACAATGTCTATGCTCTCTCAGACTCCAAGGGAGACTGGGCATTGGTCCTTGTATCAATTATATTTTTGACCTATCTCCAGCCACATTTACTGTGGAAACCAAAAGCACCCATCATTTCAGTAAGAATTTAGTAGGCGAAAACAAGTACCAGAAACAAAACAATCCATCTACATTCTGGATCGTCAAGGCCTAATCTACAAAGTGCCATTCATTCACTTAGTTGAAAATTACTCTTGTAAGCAGAATTCCACTCAGCATTTCTTTTCTGTATAGTTGTTGCACCCTGTATATACTCTGTGTTAAATTTAATCTTTCCAGTTTTTGCACATGATACTATTCCTTGCTCTTTTTCCTATCTGTTAGATGGCTGCATAACCATATCTTCAGGAAAAGGAGGCATAATCTTCCTCTACTTTTTTTTTTGTGTGTGTGCACATACACATACTCAAGACCCTTAAATGGACTGAGTTAATGAAATGAAATATTTCCTATTGAGGAAATTATAATTTATTTTACTGACTTTTAACATAAATGGATGGATGTAGTAATAAATGCATGGAGGCATTGAGGTGGAAGAGGATGCATAAAAAACTCCAGTGTTTGGATCATGTTTTCCTAATTTCTTTACCCCATAAAATATCAAGGAATGAAACAGTCAAAAAGAAAGAATGTATCACAAGGCATCATTTTCTATACTTCAGGTCTTTTACAGCAATTTAATAGTTCTTTTAGTATCTTTTATTATTATTTTCCATTTCTTTCTTTATTCTATAATTTAATCCTCTGTCATATGTATAGTTAGCAAAGATTTACTCTGATTCTGCAAACCGTCTCTTCACTCAGTTTCTTTCTTTGTAATGAGGAACTTTAGAATTTTCTGCAATTCCATCCCTCAGTTCTTGGAGTCATTTCTTAAGCTATTGGATTTCTATTCAGAAAGTTCTCTGCCTAGATCTTGATGTGTTCTCTCAAACAACTAAAGTGAATACAATCACATGAACCTCAGGTAAACTGCTACTGGGATGTAGCCAAAGCACCCAAAGTCAACATAACAGAATATTTATATATCCATGTTCGTCTCAAAGAATTATTCACATTAACCAAGTGTTAAAATCAGCATAGGTGGCTGAAAATAAATGAGTAAATAGAGAAAATGTGGCAGATTTTGTACATATATATGTATAATATGAATATACATATATATGTGTATATATATATTCAAAATGGACCGTCTTTCAGCTATAAAGAAATTATGTCATTTGCTATAAAATGGATACAATGTGAGATCATGTTACTAAACAAATACTACATATTTTCTCTCAGTTGTAGATTCTACATTTTATAGAGATATATACATGAATATGGGAAAGAAGTAATGTAGTAGAAAGAATAGGGCAGAGAAGGAGGAGGAGAAAGTATAAGGAAATGGTATTGTATGTGATTATGTTCCAGTGACAGGTTATACATGTAAGGAACTATCTTTATGAAATTCACTATTAAAGGGAACATATCAATATATTTTAATTCTCATATTTTGTAAACATTTGTATCCCCTTTAAAACTATTTTCTGTGAACAGTCTTCAGAATTTATCCCGAGTTAGCAGTTTTCTCTGATAATAGAATACTGAACACAAGACTTCGATTTTGAGTTTTTAAAATATTTATGTAACAGAAATTTAATTAAATCATCCCCTTCTCTCCTCCCTCTCACGCCCCTCTCTCTCCTTTAAATTCATTACCTCTCATTCTTTAATTAATTAATATTTTTAAATGTTTATGCAAATAAATATATAAATACAATCTATTGAGTCTCACTAATGTTGTTTGTAATTATGTTTTTAGGGCTAACTGTTTGGGATTGGATAGCCATTCACAGTACTCCTGTCCGGGGAAGGTAAATTCTACCTCTCACAAAAGGTTTGAAGTACTTGTAGCTCTTCCTCTACAAGTGTGACCCTGTGCTGTTTCCCCCACCCATATTGGCATGTCAAATGGTATTTTAATTGTTCAGGTCTTATATAAACAGCCATACTGTTGAGATTCCATGGCTGTAGCTTCCCCTACTGTATATTTAGAAGACACATTCTTGCAGTGGAATTTCTGGTAGAATTGGAGGATTTGAAAGAAAAAGAAGAGAGGTCAGGCAAATAAGAGTAAAGAAATGAAAAGACCGTGCTTTAAGAGAAGGGGCTTAACAACAACAACAAAAATCACTGACTGTAGGTTACAGGTCCAACATAAAAATATAAACCCTAGAAATTCTAGAGAGAAATTTCTCAAAAAGAATATTTTGTGATTTTAACTGGAAAAACTTCTTAGAGATGATAGTAAATTAGGACCCATGAAATAAAAAAGATGACAAATGGATTTTTCTCAAAAATGATATAATGCCTCTTCCTCACCAATGAGTAAAATGGAAAAAAAAATGTCCATAGAATAGGAGCCGAGTTTCAAAACTCTAATATGATAAAGTACCTCTATATGCAATTTTAAGAAAGTTAGACCTAATAGTTGCAAACAAAAAAAATTCAAAGGCATATGATTGTTATCTCAGGAAGACCGAAGCAGGAAAACTATCCTGAGTTCAAGGCCTGCCGAGGTTATCTTATGAGTTCCAGATAGCTTGGGCTACAGAATGAGACTCTGTGTCAAACAACAACAAAATACAATTAAATATCTGAAAAGGTGTCTAGGTTGTGACTCAACAGGTAAAAAATGCTAACATAGCCTGATGACCTAAATTCAATCACCAGAACCCATGAAAAATGTTAGATGCTGTGGTACACATCTGTAACACCAGCATTTGTATGTGTGAGGAGCTGAGACAGGAGAACTGTCCGTAGGATCATGCACCCACTAGCACTGAATATGCAGCCCATCTGCAGAAACATATCCTGTCTCACCAAGACAGAGGGTGAGAAATCACTCCTAAAAGTTGTCCTCTAGTCTCCACAGGCATGCATGTCATGATCATACTTACTCTTATGCATATACATACACATACTCACACAATACAAAACAACAAAATTTTCCAAAAAACATCTGAAGAAATTTTAACAAAAAAAGCATAACTAGATTGACAGCAGCATCTAAAAAGTTGTTCAGTATCATTCATCTTCTTTGTGGACCAAACATGAAAATTAGAGCTACAATGGATATCATGTCACAAAATAAAAAACCCTACTATTATAAAATGCATCCTCAGAAGTTTACAAGAATAGACAGCAAAACAACTCTCTCACTTATGCAGAGAGCCTAGTCCAGTACCATGGGGGCTCCTCAGCTATGTGTTTCCACTAGTTTGGCTAGTTGTCTCTTTACTTTTTCCTGTCATGGTCTCCATATCTCTTACACATAGAATCCCTCCTCTCTCTCATCAATTGGACTCCTGGAGTTCTGCCTGGGACCCAGCCGTGGATCTTTGCATCTACTTTCTTCAGTCAGAGGATGAGGGTTCTATGATGACAGGATATTCAGCCATCTGATCACCAGAGAAGGCCAGCTCAGGTACCCTCTCAAACATTGCAAGTGGTCTATAGTGGAGTCATTCTTGTGGATTCCTGGGAACCCCCTAGCACTCTGCTTCTCCCTATTCCCATGGTGTCTTCATTTATCACGGTATCTCTTTCCTTGTTCTCCCACTCTGTTCCTGTTCCAGCTCAAACCTCCCACTCTTCTAAGCTCTCATCCCCTGTCCCTTGCCCTCCATTAACCCCCGCACCTCCCGTTCCCCCATTTGTCCATGTAGATCTCATCCATTTCTCCATCACTGGGCAATCCATGAGTCCTTCCTAGTGTCTCCTTACTAGCTAGCCTCCCTGGAGCTGGGGGTTGAAGTTTGATTATCCTTTGCTTTATATCTAGTATCCACTTATGAGTGAGTACATACCATGTTTGTCCTTCTGAGTCTGGGTTACCTCACTCAGGATGATATTTTCTAGTTCCATCCATTTGCCTGCAAACCTCATGATATCATTGCTTTTCTCTGCTGAGTAGTACTCCATTGTGTATATGTATCACATTTTATTTATCCATTCTTTAGTTGAGGGGCATCTAGGTTGTTTCCAGGTTCTGGCTATTACAAATAATGCTGCTATGAACACAGTTGTGCATGTGGTATGATTGAGCATTCTTTGGGTATATGCCCATGAGTGGTATAGCTGGGTCTTAAGAAAGATTGATTCCCAATTTTCTGAGAAACCATCATACTGATTTCCAAAGTGGCTGTACAAGTTTGCATTCCCACCAACAGTTCAGGAATGTTCCCCTTGCTCCACATCCTCTCCAACATAAGCTGTCTTTAGTGTTTCTTAGCTTAGCTTAAACTGTTTAGAGGCCCCCAGACAGTGGGAAGGGGACCTGTAGTGCATGAGCTGGCTTTTTGGAACCTAGGGCCTATGGTGAGACACTTTGCGCAACCTTGGTGCAGGGAGGAGGGGCTTGGACCTGCCTCAACTGAATATACTAGGCTCTACTGACTCCCCATGGGAGATCTTGCCTTGGAGGAGGTAGGAAAGGGGGTGGGTTAGGGGAATGCTGGGAGGAGGGAGGACAGAGGAATCTGTGGTTGGTATGTTAAATGAATAGAAAATCTCTTAAAAAATATAAAAAATAGGGGTTGGGGATTTAGCTCCGTGGTAGAGTGCTTGCCTATCAAGCACAAGGCCCTGGGTTTGGTCCTCAGCTCTGGAAAAAACATGTAAAAAATAAAGAATATATAGCTGAAACTAGTATACCTTGCCTATGAGGATGGAAAGTACTAGCCATTTCATTAAAAATATTTTCTGTTTCTTAAAAGTTTACATGTGGACTGCTTTGATTAATTTGATTCAGCAGTTTCATCCTAGACATCTTATTTTTAAGTTTTAAAAATTCTTCAGACATATCTCTATATAAATGGAATATTTGGTTTATAAAGTATCACCAAAAACTGGAAAAAAAAACTAAAAGCATCTCAAATGGATGAACGGATTAACAAATTATGGTATCCACAACACAACCAATGCAATTAACTGTTGATAACGATGTAGCCACAAACATCACTGCATATTGAATATGTGGTGTTAGGAGAAGCAAACTGGGCAACACTTATTTCACATGTCTGATTCCACTTAACATGGCCTTTGAGAAACAGCAATGATGTGGTATATGAGACAGATTGCAAATCATAGTCACACTAAAATGACACGAGAAAACTGTAGAGGGACTTGCCTTGGCTGCTGTGGTAATCACTGCAAGGATTTATTGAAATTCACAAAACTCAAACAGACCAAGATACACAACTGTCTCCCATATGTAGAGGCCTCTGGCAGTGGAATCAGGATCTATCCCTGATGCATGAGCTGGCTTTCTGGGTCCCATTACCTATGGTCAGATGCCTTGCTCACCCTTGATGCAGGGGGAAGGGGCTTGGTCCTGCCTGAACTGAATGTACCAGGCTTTGCTGAATCCCCATGGGAGGCTTTACTCTTTCTGAGGATGGGATGGGAGGTGGGTTGGGGGGGGGGAGGCGGCGGGGGTGTAGCTGGAAGAGAAATAAGAGGGGGAATCTGTGGTTGGCATGTAAGATAAATAAAGAAAATTAAATAAAAATAGAAATTAGAAAAAGAAAAGAAAAAACCTCACAGAACTTTACACGGAAAGAACACATTTTACTATTTGCTAATTTAGACTCTTATGAATGTCCAACAACTACATAAAATGTACTTGTTGTCAAAGTGAGGTAAACTTAAACAAAAGCTACAATGTAATAGCACCTCCATCTTGCAATTATATAAAAGATGAATGTAAATGTAAAAAAGTAACCTTCCTTGAATTTCATTTATCAAATATTAAATATCTAAATCATTTAAAGAACTATCTTATGTATTCTTTGTATATTTCATACGTTTATACAATATATTTTGATCCTATCCATCCATTACTTCTTTCAAGCTCTATGAAATGTCCAAACCCTGTCTTCCTCACAGCATCATGTCTCTATTGGACTGTTATTAGAAACCCCCTGAGTAATTAAAAACCTTAACGAACATGAAATTTTATAAATAATAGAATATTTAAAATGATTAAATATTAATGATATATCTATTGAGGATCCAGGAACTACTCATCGTTTTAAATGTTTATTTCAATCACTTGTTCATTTATTCTACACCGAGACATTAAAGCTCCCCACCACAACCCCTCAAAAATAAGCATTCTTTTGGACATGATACATTCCTGTCTTGTTTTTAACTTTTTTTAGTCTAACTGTTTATCTCTTGTCCCAACAACAGCCTGAATTTAAGACTTACTAGCCTGACAAATACCTTGTTTTAATAAAAAAAAAAAAATCCATAACCTCATGAGAACTTTATATTCTCAGTTTGGCCTGGACACCTTCAGCTTCAACAAACAGGGGGGTGAGTGCAATAGTGCATAAAATATGAGGCTGTGCGAGCTCACGCCTGCTTATGGGAGTGTGTAATTTAATAAAGTGTTCATTGATGTCAGCACACTGGCTCATCAGACCTGGGCGGATGTCGATGCCGGCAGCAGAGAGACTTTGGCTCCTAATTAGATGACTGAAGGCAGATTACATTTTCCCTTGGAGACAGACACAAGGGTGGGAGAGTTATTCTCAGCGGGATTTAGATTCACAAATATCTGATGGAAGAGAATCCAAATAGGGAAAGGCACACATTAGGCACAGCCAGCTAGGAAAATGAACTTGACAGGGCTGCATTATTTATGAGGAATTTATGAAAGCTAACACAACGCTTCTATTGTTCTTCCCTTATTCACATACAAATTTCTGGCATGAATTTTTAATAAGAAACAATATTTTGTGACTTGCTGGCTAAGTTTTCTAACAACTCTGTAACTTTCAAAGAAATTTATGTGTTATGACTTAGAATTCCTTATAGTACACCTGACGTGTTATGGGCTGAGGTGGCCTACTCCATAGTACCTTGTGAAATTGCAAATGAAAAGGTCAAATTAATTACAGATTTATCCAAAGAAATTGAACTGTATGTCCTTGAGAGAACTAGGATTTCTAATTTCAGATCTTGCTCATGGAAGTGTTATTCATAAATGAAAAAAATATGGTTTGCATAATTGTACTAATCCTTATTTTCCCTAACAAATTGGTGTATGTATTAAGGATTATCTAATAAACAAATACTGAGCATTGTTACTAATATAATTTCCTATTTGAGGTATACCTTCTATTTTTCAATTAATACAGTCAGCATTTACACTTTCAACTGTCTGAAAACATGTGAATCATCAAAGTTTGAAACTAAAATACCTTTTACAAAAAGTGTTCAATTAAGAAGAAAGGTCAGTAAAATATGTATAATGTTTGGACATACGCTTAAGGAAGACTACAGATGGCTGACAAAACTATCAAATTTTTATCCCGTAGTAATGGAAGAGATACAGGTGGCCCAGGAGGATGGTGTAGGCTGAAGTTCCTAACCTTCCTAAAGCTGCAAATATTTATGACAGTTCATCATGTTGTGGTGACCCCCAAATAATAAAATTATGTTGTTTCTACTTCATAATTATAATTTTGCTAGTTATGAATCATAATGTAAATATCTGATATGCAGGATATCTGACATGTGACCCACAAAAAGGTCTAGACCCACAGATTGAGAACCAATGGCTTAGGGTATCTGCCTTGGAAGGTCAGGAATCTGAGTTAAAACCTAGGTGTTGCAGCATTCATCTCTCATCCCAGGGCAGGCAAGTTGGGGAAATGGGGATCTGTGGGGCTTGCTGACCAGTCAGTCTTTTGTAGTCTTGTGAGATTCTGCCTAAGGAAGTAAGGTGAACAGCTTCTGAGGAACAACACTGCAGGTTGATATATGGCCTCTACATGCATGTGTGTGTGTGTGTGTGAACCTGTGCACATGCATGAACATGCACACACAGAACAAATGAAGAGGGCATTCCCAAGGAATGATACCAGAGGCTGGCCTGTGGTCCCTGCATGCATGCACATCTACATGCAAAAGTTCACCTGTGCATGTGCACCTTGAAAAGCACATACATGCATGCACACCACACACACACACACACACACACACACACACACACACACACAAACTAAAGAGAAAGAATCTGCTAGCAAATGGATCTGGTTTTATAGTGAAGTATGGAGTGATTGCCTAGCAATCAACTGTACGCTGAAGCCCGGCAAAACAAACAGAAAGTCAAGCTATAAAATAGTACACGAAATATAAAGTAAAATTGCATTGCCCCAAACAATGAAAAGACATTTTTTAAAAGAAAACTAGTATGCCAACACAATTAATTCATTCAGTAAGCATTTAATATTTTACATGAGACTTATTGTGCAATGTAATGAAGAAAAAAGGGCAGAGCAGTATAATTGTAAATAGGTCTCAAATTCAATATAGTAAAAATAGATGTACTGGTAATATAAGCTGGAAAAAACAGCATTTTACTACTAATTTATTGTTCTTCACATATATCACATGTATAAACTTCATATACTAGTGCAATTCACTGTGATATACTCAGATACACATAAATAACACGGTTAGTCCACTTTGTCTTCACCCTGGATTTCATCTCCTCACATCAGCACCACAATCACACACCTAGCACCCTGAACAATCCAAGCAATCACAATTCTCTTTATCTCAACCTGATTTTTATTTACTTACTTGTTGTGTGTGTACACATATGTATGCATGAGTGTCTGTGTGTGCATTTGATATGTATGCATGTTCATGTAAGTGTGGCCTCATATGTTTGTATTTGAATATGGAGACTCAAGTTCAACCTTAGATGTTAATTCTCAGGAGCTGTCCATCTTTTATGGGAGGCAAGGTTTCTCACTATGACCTGGGGATCAGCAATTATGCTAAGCGGTCCAAAGGGCCTGATGGAGCTCTTTCTCCACAGCTAAAATTACAAAGGTGACACCCCACTTTGTTTTCTGTGCAAGTTCTGGGGATCAATTTCAGGTCCACAGTCCTCATATGTGTATAGCAAGCATTTTGTCAACTGAGCTGTCTGCCCAAACTGTTGTAGAATATTATTCTAAGGTGTGTTACTTTTGTTTATATTGCATTTGCTTAACTATGTGAAGCTGTGTTACTCTGCCTATCTCAAACACCTGATTGGTCTAATAAAGAGCTGAATGGCCAATAGCTGGTCAGAAAAAAGGATAAGCAGGGCTGGCAGGCAGAGAGAATAAATAGAAGATCTGGGAGGAGAATAAGGAGCAAGAGGGAAGGAGGAGGACACAAGAGGCCAGACACCCAGCTACACAGTTAGCCATGGAGTAAAAGTGAAAGTAAGATTTACAGAAGTAAGAAAAAGGTAAAAGCCTAGAGGCAAAAGGTAGATGAGATAATAAGTTAAGAAAAGCTGGCTAGCAACAAGCCAAGTTATGGGCAGGCATTTATAATTAAGAATAACCCTCTATGTGTAATTTTTTTGGGAGCTGGGTGGTGGGCTCTCCTCAAAGAGCAGAACAACCACCAACACCAGACCTGTATTTATTTTCAGTTTCAGAACTTACTGAGAAAGAATGTATGGTATTGCATTTCAGTTCTGGCCTATTTCACTTCACATGAAAGCCTTCAGGTCCACCTAATCTACTGAGGAGGGCAGGGCTTCTTTTCTGTTTTTGACTGAATATCTCAATTATGTGCATGCATTCATATTTTCTTTATTTCTTCACCAGTTGTCAGGCACCTAGAGATATCCTATGTCTAAGCAATTGTGACTACTATAATAACCAGCAGGCAAGCAATGGTTTTAGTTATTTGTCAAATTCATTGTTCTCAGATGTATAATCACGAAGGGATAACTGAGTCAGTATTTGTATTTTTACTTTTTTGGGGGAATTTCCATAGTATTATCTATAGTTTTCATATTAATTTATGTTCATAGTATCATTGTTACAAAGTGTCTTTTTTCTGAGTGCTCTCCATTCTTTTTATTAAAAAATAATAGCCATTCTAAATGGTGTGAAATAGTGTCATTTTTAGCTCACATTTACACTTCTCAGATGGTTAAAGATAGTGAACATATTTTAATCTATTTATTGACCATTTAGATTTTTCTTTCTGGAATATCTATTCAAATTACCTGCTCATTTTAGTTGGAACAGATTTTATTACATTTTTTTAAAGTTCTTTATATATTTTGGTTACTGTCAGAAGAAAACCTGGTAAATATTTCCTCCCTTCCTTGGCTGATTGCTTCCATTCTTGTAAAGCTTCTGAGTTTGACATGCTATCATTTGCCAAATGATCTCAGAGGCCTGCTCAGGAAATCATTGGCTCAACCAATATATTCAAGTGTTTACCTATGTCTGCCTGCAGTAGGGTGTGTGTAACATCAGAAACCTTTATCTATTTGAGTTGATTTTCTACAAAGTGAGATACAGTGAACAAATTTCAGTCTGTAAGATGTAGATACCAAGTTTCTTAGGAACCTTTATTGTATAAATCGTTCTTACTTCAGTGTATGCTTTTAGCTCATTTGCCAAGAATCAGTCACCTACAGAAATGCAGCTTTGCTTACTTTCACGTTCTCTATTTAGTTCAATTTGTCCTCTTTCTGTTTTTATTGGAGCACTGCAGTGCCCTCTTCTTGGTGGTGTTGCTGGAGAAGGGTTCTTACTCTGTAGCCCTAGATGACTTGCAGCTCTCTATACAGACCAGGCGAGGCTGGAACTCACAGAGTTATGCCATTTTCTGCACCCTACCATCCCTGATGCTGGAATTAAAAGTGTGTCTTTATAGAACTCACACTGAATCTGTATGTCACTTTGGTTAGTGATGGGTATTTTAATTGTATTAATACTTCCAATTCATTAATATATTGTTATTTTTCTACCTCTTTGTGTCACCTTCTTTGATTTCTTTGTTTTTAATTGTTTTATAATTTTCTTTGTAGAAGACTTTCACCTCCTCAGTTAATACATTGGGTTTCTTTGTCCTTTTGTTGGTTGGTTGGTTTGTTTGTTTAGTGCTGTAGCTACAGTGAGTTGGCTGGCTTTTGTTTTTATTTCTGAACAATTGTGATATTGGTATATAGGAAATACATTCCCTTATGTTGATTTTGCATCCTGCTACTTTACTGAATTCATTTACCAGTTACAGTAGTAGTCTTTAGCTAGAATCTCTACGTTTTCCTACAGATAGAATCATATATGACCCTGTCTTATCGTAATTTGACTTCCTCCTTTCTTACTTGAACTCCTTTTCTCTCTTATCTAATTACTCTTTCTAAAGATTTCAGCATGATTGAACAGAGGCAATGGGAGAAAGCACTCTCGTCTTGTTCCTGGTCACAGAGAAGGAGCTATTGGGCTTTCTCTAATTAGGATGATGTTGGTTGTGGCATAGTCATTCAGTGTTTATTACCTTGATTTCTGATTGCTCTGTATCTGTTTTTTTTTTAGTTTTAAAATTAAAAGAATTTTTAATATATACATATACTTTTACTGTGCCTGTTCAGATGGTCAATGAATGTGTATCCTTCCTTCTCATTTTGCAATGTGTTAATATTACCTGGTTTTCATATGTTAAGCCATCATTACATTCCTGGTGTCTTAGCTAGAGTTTCTGTTGCTGTGATGAAACATCATATCCAAAAGCAACTTGGAGAGGAAAAGGTTTATTTCACTCACAATTCCATATAACAGTTCATCATCAGAAGCAGTAAGGGCAGGAACTCAAGTAGGGCAGGTTCCTGGAGGCAGCAGCTGATGCAGAGGCCATGGAGGGATGCTGCTTATTGGCTTGCTCCCCTTGGCTTGTTCAGCCTGCTCTCTTATAGAAACCAGGACCACCTGCTACAGAGGAATGATGCACCCACACATCCACAATGGCCTGAGCCCTCCCCCATGAATCACTAATTAAGAAAATGTACCACAGGCTTGCCTACAGCCAGATCTTCTAGAGCCATATTCTTAATTGAGGATCCCTTCTCTCTGATAACTCTAGCTGTGTCAATTTGTCATAAAATTAGCCAGTATACCTGGTATGAAACAAACTTAACAGGTAAGTAATGATTTCACTGTGCAAAACATTAGAGACTTTTTAAAATTTGTGTCTCTTGATTTCTGTAACACACATTGTGCCTGGCTACATCTCATTTAGCCTAACACTACTCTTTGGGTGTGGATCTTTGGGTATGAAACTCCAAGTGTTGTTGACAGAGTGTTAATGTAGCCCTAAGTTTCAAAATGTCCTTTCATCAGTGTGTCTCAAGAACAAAAAATGTGGTGCTTAGTAACTGTTGAGTGCTTAACAGGTTCCTCAATGCTTCACGGTGAACAGAATGTACAATATCAGGCAAGGAGCATCCCCTCTCCACTGTGAAGGAAAACCATCTGAGCTGCTGAGCACTGACTAAAGAAAAAGACAAGAACACAGAAGATCCAAGAGAGTCAGTTCACTAGAACATGGATCTTTATACCTCATCTATCATTTAGTTCACCGCTCTGAGACTTGGGAGAGGACTGTGAAGGATGAGTTAGAACTTTTGACTGCATGGTAGATAAAAAATCAGTTGACGGAAGTGTCTAGGTGGGAGGGCAGTTTCAGGAGCCCCATTCAAACCAGAATGTCATCAGGTAGAAATTCAGCAGCCAGAAGAAATGTGAAGAGAACCAAAGAGAATAAGGCCAGGACTACTATAGACCCCAGAGGCTGAGTAAGATGGGAAATACCATGGCAATCACAGGACATCACAGTCCACTACACAGCCCACATACAAGTAATGTATCTGATCAAATGATCACTTGTGAAATTAGTGCAGGTGTGAAAAGGGAATAGTTTCTGTGCGATAGGAAATAGCAGGCACTCAAGAGATCATTGCTGCCGTTAGAAAGCAATGTCAGTTCTCTTCCAGCCCTTTGATTTCACCTCTTCTCTATGAGCTCGCCCATGATTTCAAGCCTGATTATGTCTTCCTCCAGGTAGTTAGCACTCTCCTAAGGCCCCGGCCAGCTGACTTTGTCATTTGGCAAACCCTCATGGTCACAGTCAGACCTTCACCAGAAGCGCTGATCATCCTAGTCATGCCCTGTGCAGTGTCCATGCATTTCTTTCCTATGATTCCCAGAATTCAGGCTACAACATCTAAGGCAGGACACTGAGGAAAAATAAAAAGAAGGAAAAACAAGTGGGAAAGAGACCCTGTCACATCACTCAGCAGCATTTAGTAAGGAGGCCCCAGGTACAGAATTGCCCCCCCCCCGTTATTATTCACAGACTGGGGACTTCACTAACTGATCATTGTTTAAAAAACTTGATTTTATATTGGGACAATTCTGGAATATAAACGTTCACATTTGAGCAATTATTACATGTCAGTCAATGAGAGAGCACTTTTACAAATGCTGAATCAGTTTATAAAATAGTGTGAAATAGATTCCCACAAAGATAGGTATGAAAAAAAAATGCTGAAATTCCCAAACATACATGTGTTGGACTATATATTAGGAAGATCATCATATTAAGTAGCTTTTTAAATACAAATTGAACTTTAAAATCTTAATTCCAATAAACAGTAGTTTATAAGTCCATTTAAGTAAGTATTGACTAGGATCATATATTTTTGTTTCCATTATGCTAATTGTATTTGATTAAATTTAGAGATAGAAATTTAAATATTAATGTGGAACTTTCTCCATATTATAAATATGAATGTTTGGCCTCTATTTCAAAAAAAACCACATGAATAAAACATTAGGTTTTCTCTGAATGGCAAAGTTAAACAGCTCTACAAAATGGAATTACAATCCCTGAATATAGCGATTATATATTGATTTATTCTAGTGAAATCTTTTTAATAACATCAATAAATATTTCTAAGCAATATTCCCATGCTAGGTTTTATTTTCCTCAGTCAAACTGTCAAAAGATTTTAAGTACTGGCACTTAGGAACACTTGAGAGGCAAGGGAAATATGTGGAAACATGAGAGCAGCAGAGAAAGAACTTACAGGTTCTAGTGTGGGGCAAAGAAGATGGACTGTGCTTCAGCTGCTATGCCCTGAGGACCAGAGCTAGTCGTTGCTCGTCACTGATGGTCCACAATACAAGGAATGCTGATGGTTAGAGAATACTACTTAGAAAATATTACCAGAAATATAAATAGGAAAAGAAAACCTTCTTCACCAAGAACCACACATTTTTCTACATCACTGAACCAGTTTCTCTTCTAGGTTAATTAGGGATTTGGGACAGGATAACTCCTTTTTAGTCCTATTATTGAACATCGATTCTTTAGATGGATAGTTGTTTGCCCAGTAAACTCCAGGAAAGTGATATATCTTACTATTTCCCCTTAAAGGTAGTCCAAGACTTGGTTATATTAAGTTAAAATATCATTTAACCAATAAATCTGAGAATGCTAAGGGATTAAGTAACACAGTTAATGTAATACAGCTGGTAAGTGGCTATCCTGGGATTTAAGGTGGATTCCTTCTTCTTCATTATTCTGTCTTCCAACAATAGAGAATTCATAACTTAAAATGCCAAGGACACAGTTTCAAAACAAAATTAAACAGCATCACCAAAAAAAAAAGTCTCCTATGTTTCAAAGCAGAATTTTAAAGATGCATTTTTATTGTTTTTCATTATATGTAGGGTGAGTGTCCATATGGGTATGTGCACATGGGTACAGGTACTTTTAGAAGCCAAAGGCATCATATCCTCTGGATCTAGAGTTATAAAAGACAGTTAGCCCCTTGACAGAGCTGCTGAGAACGTGGCATAGGTCCTCAGAGAGCAGCAAGTGCCCTTAAAAATTGCACTGTTTTCCCTATCTCCAAAGAAGGTTTTTTGTTTGTTTGTTTTTAATTAAAACTGGCTTTCCAGTAAGTCTACAGTGACCTTTGTCCTTGGTAAGTGTGCTTTGATTTACTCTCATTGTCCTCATTTTAGACTAACCTAGGGCTTCTATCCTTTAAAGCACAGCCTCAGTGACAGGATAGCGCCCTCTTGATTACAGTTACCATCTGTCTCTGGCTAAAGGCAACCTCTATTGCATTCTTGGCTTACAGGATTGGGTGGGTAAACTGACATACTGTAGGAGTTGTCAAGCAACTGCTACATGGCAGTGGCCTTCGGCCAATAGCCAGTGGGGAACTAAGGACCTCAGTAGAGCAGCCAACAAAGAACTACAACCCACCAGTACCCAATGCTCAGCACCAATCAGATTACACACCTTGATTGTGACCTGTGAAAACTTATAGCGGAGATCCACTAAGCCACCTCTACACAGGAACTGAAGTTGTCCATTTTTTTTTAGCACTTCAATTTTGAAACACTGTGTTAGAAATTAGTGAACACCTGCTTCCATAATAACCAAATTGCATTTAATATCATTATAGGTCATGTTTTCTATAAAGAATGTCAGATGTTAACAATTATATGTACAAAACAGGAAAAAAAAATGTCCTAGTGGTCTCCAATAGGGACAACTTCTTAAATTATATTAATGACATGATGTGATAGTAATTGGAATAAAGCATCTGAACAAAGGAAATTTTAAAGAGGTTTGTAAATTTCATTATTATGATCTTTACTCACCACTTAGGACCTCATAATATACTAATTTTCTGTATTTTAGCACCTGTGAATGGAAAAAGCTTCTCAAAACATTTTTTCTTCACCCTTATGAAAAGTACATGATTCTTAAAAATTAAAATAGATAAGTACAAATGAACAGTTAAGACTGTCTTTAGGATGGCTTAGGAATCAGGGTTGATGGTAATATTCTTGTGTTTGTGTGAAGATAGCTACAGTAAATGGAGAAGAAAAAAACTCGGAAAAAAAAAAAAACAGTTCACTTGTGCTTCATGTTGCTAACATATCTGTTAGTAAATGCAGATAACACTGTTGGGTACCATGCATCTTTATGGCAGGGTGACTCATCTTTAAAGACTTATTAGCAAAAATATAAAAACTTATTTTCTGTGCTTTCTCTTCCATCTCTGCATGAATGTTCCAAAATGTGTTTATTATAGTCTTCACAGTACTGCCAGGCTTGCAGTTATAATATTCATAGAGAAAAAGGAGATGGGGGCAATAAATCCCATTTTTTTCATTTACTGTAAGCATGAAAGAATAGCCTGTAGTGAGTTGGGCAGCTGTTGATGACATTCTTGATCTCTATAAAGAGGTGTAAAGTTACTACCTAGGATATGGTGGAAACTATTTCAAGATTTAATAAACAAATTTGTGGGGCCATAGCCGGGCGGTGGTGGCACATGCCTTTAATCCCAGCACTCGGGAGGCAGAGCCAGGCGGATCTCTGTGAGTTCAAGGCCAGCCTGGGCTACCAAGTGAGTTCCAGGAAAGGCACAAAGCTACACAGAGAAACCCTGTCTCGAAAAACAAAAAAAACAAAAAAACAAAAGAAAAATTTGTGGGGCCATTATTCATTAGTTAATTCACAAGCAATCTGTAATGACCATGTATCACAAGAGATAGACTATCCAATATACTCTTCAGTAGAAGATTCTAGCAGAACTTGCCTTTAGAGAACTCTCCAATGTCTGTACCCAGATCAACTAAAAACATCTTGGATGGCATTTTCCTTAAGAAAATGTTCATTGAGTAAACATGCTGAAGAGTAGAAAAATAACAGATAAGTAATAAGAAAAAAAGGCATGCATGGATGACACCTGCTACCATTCCCAATGCCCTGTTCCAGTCTCTATGCCCTGCTTGAGTCCCTGGACCCACATAATTGCAATAGAGAGCCAACTCTTATAAGTTGTCCTCTGACCTCCATGGAAGCACTGTGGCATAAGTACACCTACACAAACACATATACATTTTTTTTTAAACAAAATTTTAAAATGGAAAAAATAACCTCAGAACAGGAAGAATTGTCTTTCCTAGAAATACCCAAACCTTTCAACAAGGTTTTGTAAGTAAACTCCTGCAAGAATATGGCTTAATTGTATCAGAAAGCTCTGAATACACTTTGATAACCACATTCCATGGTGTATATTCTGGACACATTGCTGTGGGATGGTCTGTATGCCAAGTATGTTGCTGATTGGTCAATAAATAAATCACTGATTGGCCAGTGGCCAGGCAGGCGGGACAAGGAGGAGAATAAAGCTGGGAAGTGGAAAGCTGAGTCAGAGAGACACTGCCAGCCTCCAGGATGACAAACAGCATGTGAAGATGCCGGTAAGCCACGAGCCATGTGGCAAGGTATAGATTAATGGAAATGGATTAATTTAAGCTGTAAGAACAGTTAGCAAGAAGCCTGCCACGGCCATACAATTTGTAACCAATATAAGTCTCTGTGTTTACTTGGTCAGGTCTGAGCGGCTGTGGGACTGGCAGGTGAGAGAGATTTGTCCTGACTGTGGGCCAGGCAGGAAAACTCTAGCTACAACACATAGTGTGATCAGTGTTGTTAGACAGCTATAATATAAAGTTCTTTGATTCAGACTACTCAAAAGTTTTTCTATAATCACTACCAAAATTTGGAAATTCTTTCCAAGAAAGGCTCTATCCTGTGTGTTAATAAAAACCTGACAAAACCCTGCACGTGATATATACACTTTATTACTTCTAAAATTAAGGACAATAGAAAAAAATCTCATTGCTGTGGTTGACTCCAGTGCTGGCAAACTTTCATTAGTAGTCAAACTTCCACATGAGTCCTAACACTGATTTAGATAACAGTGTGGTTTTTATAAAAGTAAGAAGCAAGAAATGACTAGCTTATCTGACATAGCTGTGGGTGTATAAATATTTAAATAATAATAATATTAAGTTAATAAATCATAGGTTTGAAAAAATGACTGGCATGACTTTGAAGAAGAAAAGGAAATGATGAAGGGTTAATCATAGCCTGCATGATTCCCTATAGCTGACTTGTACAGCCTGTTTATATTGTTCAACTCAGTTTAGGTGTCCAGACCACATCAGGAGCTACACACAAATACTAGGCTAGTGCTTTCTACAGCACTCTGTCTGAAAACTTCACTACAATTTGATATTTGGGAAAATTCCATGTCAATTATATATGTGTATTTATACAATGGCTTATGTGTTTTATAGGTGTTTTAGATAGATATTTAGTAGGATGATGCCTTATGACTTTTATGAACATCCTTAATGTTATTTTATCCTCCTTGTCCTATTATTTTCCTCTCTACCTTCTGTTGCTATCTCTCCCAAGGCTCCCTAATTAAAGCCCTCCCCCATTTCTCCTATTTCTCATTACAGGTCACTTGTACCCCCTTTTTATTGTTCCCCAATCTTTTCAACCCTACAGTAGTAACTTGTACTTGTCTGGTTTCTGCATTTACCACAGGTTATGTACTCACATCTGAAGATCTCGAACTAGGAACCTGAGATGAAAGATAATATGTGGTTAATGTGCCTCCAAGAACCACAGACCATCTAAGAAATAATCCAACATCAGGCATGTGAAGCCCTCTTTTGAGGTGTTGTTAAGGGTTGTTCAAGAGATTACCAAAATATTACAGGGTATTGCTTTTGTTTTTGGTTGCCCACCCCACCAGTGGAAGGAAACTCCTTGTTTCTAAACACATCATGTACCTCAAACACAGAACCCAGAGACACTGAGCTGGAAATGACTAGCTTTCAGGCTACCAGAAGATGATACACAATCTTCCAAGAAGGAAAGAAACTGATAGTGATACCCAGATATGATGCCTATGGACAACAAAATTGACCTGCATGGCATGATAACCCAATTAATGCAGTAGTAGCACATGTATCTTGGTGGTAACCAATATCCCACTTATTGGACTTAAGACCCACTCAATAATAGGGAGATTGTTCCTAGTACTGGAAACCTAGCCCAATACTCAGGGCTAACGAAGTCATGAATCTTGAAGAAGAACCTACAACTGACACTTTAATAATATCAAACAACACTCTAAACAATTATCCATATTCTCATAAATAAGTGCAGTCCTCATCTGTCATCAAGGAAACTTCTCTTTGCAACAGATGGAAACCACAAGCAATCATAATGTTGATTGTAGAGGCCAGTCCCAACTCATGCATCTGCAACACAATTCCTATACCTAAGGCCCAGAGATCATTGCCAAAGTGTGGGTTAAAAGATTTTAAGATCCAGAGGAAGAGGGAATTTGCTGTGAGATTATGTTTTATAGGAATGTCAGAAACTACCCATAAGGTCACACCAACATGTTTGCAAATCATAATCTGAACAAGAATGACAACAATAAACACATTAAATATGGAAGGGAATGGGGAGAAAGCTCAAAAATCTAAACCATAAGAAATAGTCTCCTCCAGGTAAGAGCTCAAATTGGTTATCCATTACCAAATGGTCAAGCCTGAAGATATACACATACAAGTAACAATGAACAGATTGAGCAGGTTGTATTTATGTATTTAGGAATATGTACACACAACAACAAAGCAAAAAAGAGGACATACTTTGAAAAAGAGCAAGGAGGGAAGTGTGGGAGGACTTGGAGAAAAATAAAGGTGGGAATTAGGCAGTTGAATTATAATCTGAAATTTAAAAAATGTGATTTTTGGGGTGTTAATCTTGAAGAATTATAGGGATACACAAATTATAAATTTATAGCCGGGCGGTAGTGGCACACGCCTTTAATCCCAGCACTCGGGAGGCAGAGCCAGGCTGATCTCTGTGAGTTCCAGGCCAGCCTGGGCTACCAAGTGAGTCCCAGGAAAGGCGCAAAGCTACACAGAGAAACCCTGTCTCAAAAAAAAAAAAAAATTATAAATTTATTTGAATTTATTTGAACTGGAGGATGCTGAACTTGGCTTTTGTTCTTCATTTTCTCACCTAGTGAGAAAAACCATAAGAACACTCAATTTTTCTCTGCATACCTATTTTCTAGGAAAGTATGTGGTGGTAACCTGTAGGCTCCAACCATAGCCAGTATGCTATCTGCATCCACTGAGACAAGAACCTGGACCACTCCCATTGATGAGTATGAGTTCTGCTCTCACACTTATGCTGAAATACATTTCTGATATATTTTCAAGGTGATTAAATGATCCAGGATACTGGCACAGACATGGCATTTCCTTTGAGTGACACTCGGGTGCCATTACCTCTGTTGATTTCCACTACTGCACCAAGTCCATTTCTGCAGCAGAACTTTTACAATTGCTGATCTGCCTCTAGGAAATCTCTGCTCCTCATGTATCACATATTTCACTTAGTTCATATTTCAGCAATATGAATCCGGATATCTTAGCAGCTTATGACTCCCTAATTTATAATTTTCCCCAAAATACGTACTCATTCACTTCACTTTACTTCTTTTATTTTTTATAGGTCTTATCAACATTTGAATTTCTCAAAGACACAATTTTATGGTTTATTTTTTGTCATAAAGAAACAATATGCCGGGCGGTGGTGGCACACGCCTTTAATCCCAGCACTCGGGAGGCAGAGCCAGGCGGATCTCTGTGAGTTCGAGGCCAGCCTGGGCTACCAAGTGAGTTCCAGGAAAGGCGCAAAGCTACACAGAGAAACCCTGTCTCGGAAAAATCAAAAAAAAAAAAAAAAAAAAAGAAACAATATGTATAGACAAAAGATGTTCTGTGGTGTGTGTGTTGCATTCACATAACCTTACAGGTACATATGCTCCTACATGCATATTCAGAAGCGAGTTTGTGATGACATCGACTGCTATCCACCTTACTTACTTGAGAAAGAACCCGTCACTGAACTGTAACCTCATTATTGCTGCCATGTTAGCTGACCATAGAGATCCTATGATCTATCTATCTCTGCTCTACAATGCTGGGGTGAATATTCTCTATAGATATGTTTGGCTATTTATTTAAAGGCACAGAACTTAATCTTAGGTCCTCATACATGCACAGCATGCACTCTTGTCCATTAAGCCTTGTCCCCATCAGGAAACACATTATCATTGTTCTTGCATGAAGTTATCCTGCCTCAGTGCAAATGTACTCCTCAGAACAGTATAGTTAGGCAACAGATGGGAGAAAACATTAGATAAAATAATAGCTTGTCTTTAAAACTGAGAAATATTGTAAGTCCTTCTAAACCTCTGAAGAAGGGAGAACTCTCTATTCAAGTTTAACTTTTGGTGAATATAATGTATTGTTGGTGTTAAATTAAAAGAGAGAGAAGGAAAGAGAGAGAGAGCTTCCTACTTTTCCATGGGTTGCCAGGTCCCTAAGCATCCACACTGTCATGATCACTCATGAGACTTTCCTAATGTATAGATGGTATCAAAAACAGATAATTCATACAAGTAGTCCATATTAAGTATGCCATGTATTTTCAAAACTGCATATTGATGCATTATACTGTCTTTTTTATTTTCAACTATAATGGGTGTGTACTGCTCAAATCTCTCAGCAATTAGAGGCTAAGAGTTTGACTATGACTTTATTTTTCCATATATTTTCATGTTGTTGAAGTATTAATATGCATCATATGTAATTATTGCAAATTAAGTCATGTTTCTTATGCAGCATTAGAAATAATTACTTCCTTTGTTCATGTACTTTTCAAAGTATGTGTATGTGTGTGTGTATGTAGAGATAGAGAGAGACAAAGAGACAGAGAGAAAGAGAGAGAGAGGAGTATTAGTTACATGACATGGATTTAGTTTTTTTTTTCAATCAAAAACATTTTTTTTAAAAGAAGAGACCAAGAAGGATCATCATTTATGTTCATCCATGTCTGGCAAACAAAATAGACTTCAGTTATCTCATTTTTCTCATGCAAAGACCTGGTAATATCTAAATTTTGCACTATTTAAGTCATTCAATGAAGAATAAGTTTTGTGTTTCCCAAGGCTGATGAGAACCAGTAATTTCTTTATTTAAGCAATAAATGAGGACTTGGTTGAATCGTGACTTTTTTAGACTTTCTTGTATTTTAGGTTAAATACTAAGCATAGTTTCTATACTTGAAGTTATTTGTAAAGTTCAAAGGCAAACAGAGGATTAGACATAGAAATCCAATGTCTTGGCTGAGAGATATTAAGGGAATCCTTACATGATATGGACTAATGTTGCTGTGATGTAGTGCTTGTGAAGCAGGTGCAGTATCACCTAAAATAATATTTAGCAAGAGGCTAAAGGAGATCCAACAATCTTTTTTTTTTTCTACTTAAGAGGGCTAAGATGTAGAGAAAATGAACTTTAATTCCAGAATGCCTAGGTAAGCACTCACATGCTTTCACACTTCCAGATGGAAAGGAGGACAAATATCTATTTCTATTAAACCTCAGGACTGAGGCCAAACTATGAGTTTATCCAGCTGTATGAAAGCTTACTTCACGGTGTGGTATGGCTGTAAATGACACTGGTCCTCACAGTACCTCTGCTAGTGTTCTTCTAGCAGCAATCTTACAAGTATTCTTCATTTTAAATCAAGAATCGAGAAAAAGCACAATGCCTCATTATTCTTACTTCAATAAATGCAACATTTCACCTATCTGAAAGACATAGCCCATTAATCAAAACTCAGCATCAGTTATTGCTGAAACAAAATGATCAGCCCAATTCAGTTCATCAAGTTGAATTCAATGGATTTGTGTTAGTTTTTCAACTGCTGCACTCCTGATATTCTGGACAAGATAATTGGTGTTCTTTTGCTGCAGATGGTTGGGCATGCTGTGCAACATAGGAAGTTCATCAGTGATCCTGTCTTCTGCTCCCTAATTTCCAGTTTCAATGTCTTCCATAGATCCTAATGAACAAGAATGTCTCTGGGCATTGTCAAATATTACCTGGGGGGGGGATAAAATTGCCTTTGAGTGCAACACAATTTAGATATCACCCAGAATATCTCAACACATGCAGATAATTGAATAGAATGTTGAAAGAAAACTCTGAACAAAATGCATGTTTTAAGCAGGAAAATTAGATCAAAATTAAGACCAGACTTAAATCCAGGAGAAGAAATGGGCACTGAGTATGTATTTGAGAATTAACTTGTCAAACTCAGCATGTGAGCCAAGTTTATAACAGAATGGTCTTCTGTTTCCTCATGTCTATGCTTTCTCATAGAAAAACAAACAAAAAACCTAAAAGTTCAAAATGACCTCACAATCAATCTGCCCCAACATTTATAACTTCACACAAACACACACACACACACACACACACACACACCAATAAAGATGGTGGTAAATTATTTTCCCGTGGATTTCTACTAAGACAACTTACCCCAAAACTCCAAACTACAGACCACAGTCTCACATTAAGTTCCCTAAACCCCTGCATGTTCTCAAGCATAGGCATAGTATCCACACTGCAGGGAACTAGAACACAGAAAAGGGGGAAAGAACGCACACACTAACAGATATTGTGGATCCAGAAAGCCTAGCCAATTTTAATCAGCAATAATTAGCAAAGATTGTAGCTGTAATTAACCAGTGTTTGAGACAGGCAGGGGAGGTAGATACAAAATTCATCAGTTCAGAGGAACTGGAAGACATGCTTCCCAGAAGAGCAATGGTATCCAATAGATACAAGAATAGCTGCTAGAGATTTTATAAGGCAGACTGTCCATCTATTGCCTTCATCTTCACTTTAGTTTTCCAAGAATAGCAATAATAAAATATCACTTATGGTATTTTTAACAACTCAACAATCTTTTGTTTCACAATGCTTTTTAATATTCCCAGTATTTACTGAAAAGGAGATACCAATTTGCAATGTAGAAATTCAACACCTTTTATTTTTATTAATCAAATATATTCATTTATTTTACACCCTGACTACAGTTTCCCCTCCCTCTTCTCCTCCCATTCTGGCTCCCCACATCATCCCCCTATCCACTGCTCCTCTGTTTCTGTTCAGAAAGGGGCAGGCCTCCCATGGGTATCAACAAAGAAATCTGAAATAGGCAGACATTCACAACCTAGGCATTATAATGTAATTTTAAAATTACTAATATATAAACACGAAAGCAAATATCATCTTCAAAATGCCATTTAATATTTTTCATAATTATTATGAAAATTAACAAAAAATATAGAAATCTCTAACCACAAACAAATGAAAGGTTAAACAAGTTAATGATTTAAGAATTGTTTCTGACTCTCCATTTACTCCTTTTGTTAGGATATTTGACATGAGTTTCCTAAGCCTCCTTATTTACAACATTCACACCCCACCTCAAGCCACACTTCTCATTTTGGGAGCTGATGGACAGGTTTAAAAATAAGATAATATCACAATTTTAATCTGATTGTAGTTGTAGTTTTAGGACTAATTTTTTGATGGTGTGTGTGTGTGTGTGTGTGTGTGTGTGTGTGTGTGTGTGTATGTTTATGCCATGTGTGTGAGAATACTTGTGGAACCCATAAGAGCATGTTGGATCCTCTGGAGCTGGACTTGAAGAAAGTTGTAAGCTTTCTGACATTTGTGCTGGGAATTGAATTCAGGTCCTTTGAAACAGCAGCAGTGCTTTTTACCAACTGAGCCCTCTCTCAGTACCCTATTATTTTATCCTTATGCACATCAATGATGACTTATTTCTGAATAGAAATTCTTTCAAAACAGGGAAGAAACATAACTATGGTGATTTGGGAAAGATACTTGCAGAGAAACAAAAATGAAACTTAAGGATCCACGGGATTCTAAAGGAAAATTATCAGAGAGCAGTTTAAAATATAGTATCTGCAACAAAAACAGGAAAATTTTAAAAGTTCTCAGATTTTTAAGGCATGTTACTAAGAAGACAAATGCAAGAAAACTATGCATTTTAAAAATATTAATGCTTTGAATAGTTTAGCATGTGGTATATTTGATAAAAGATTTAATATTTCTAAGGAAGAAAGTTGCTTGAAATTTTAAGAAAATAATAGGAAACCACAATGAAACAAAGATAGGTAGCATGTAAACAGAAATTAAAATATTTTGTATCTTGCATTTTTCACTAATTTATTCTAGCATCTATTGAATATGTGTATTTCAATATTTAAAATGCTAAGTGGATAGTGCCTATTCCTAATGCTAAAGGAATAGTACCAAGACTATCTTGCATAGCCTTATTTAAATAATAAAATCCACATATAAAATTTGCCCCATGGAACTGACATGCAAAATTGTAAGTCAGAAGTTAGAGAGAAGGCTTGGTGATTAGCTGCTCTTGTTGTTCAGTCATAGAGACCAGAATTTAATCATGAGAACTGAGGTTCAAAATCCCACTACCCATGTATAAAGAGTGTGTCCATCTCTTCAAATATCTATAATTTCAACTCCAATGGATCCAGCCCCCTCTCTGACCTCCTCGTGCAAAAGTGCACATACCCTCACAACTGTGCCTGTACATGCATGCATACACCACACACACACACACACACACACACACACACACACACACACACACACTCACACACACTTCTTTAATGGTCACAACTTGGTAGAAGATGACACTGCTCACAGTAATTTCATAGAAAATAAATGTTGGCTTAATAACATGCTGGGATACATTTTTGCTATGCCTTTCTCTCCAAAATTTCAGTAAAAATTTTAAAATGATATGATTCTCTGGCGAACATTAAAATAGCTAATCGGGTTATGAGCTATAGTAACTGAGAACCAATGCTCACTGAACACAAGGGTGTGAGGAACGGGTGGCTGCTCCAAGACAATAAACTTTGAAGAAAATTGAAGGGTTTGAAAGGGAGAAGGGAAGGGGGAAATGACATAATTATACTATAACCTCACAAAAAAGGAAATGAATATTAGAAATGTCTACAAGTTTTGACTAAAGCACAGGTAGGAACCCTGGGAATTTTACAACTTGGGTTCCATAATCTTGTATCATTTGCCACTGTAGATGGAAAGCAAAGTATTAAACTTCATGATACAGCCATGCTGGTTACAAAATGTCAAAATCATTTGCATACAAAACCTCACCACAGGGATTGAAGAAGCATGAGAGTTCTAATAATTTTATGTATAACTGAGCATTCAATGAGAAAAGTGTTATAATACAGATGGTCCAGTCCCTAATCTCCAGGTGTCTGATTCTTCATTGCCAGCAAAGAACAGCACCCTTCTGTACATTTCTTCCACCCCTCTTTAAATCTACTAACAACTTCTCTAACAGATTTACCTTACAAGGGGAGAAAAAATTCCATTATCTCTAATTATCTGTAAATCTAAATTAGAAATGAAATTCAATATGCCCTAAGGAGACATGTGCAAACTCAAACTTCAGAAGCCATGAAGCATGAAAATATTGCTAAAATTTTAAGGGTTGTATCAGGGAAGATCTAGAAACTAAGCATAGGGACAAAAGTGGACCGTACTAAATAGGGTTTGCAGAGCACAATTTTTCAATAGATCTATTGTTGCTGTCCTTCCCAGAATCTCTCATTATTGTGCTAGCCTGAGAACAGAAGAGGGAGGCTTCCTCTATTGCTTAGATGGCTGAACTATCTGGAATGTTTTTGTGCATTAGTTAAAAAAAGATTCATTTAATTAAATAAATGAGAATGGTAGGATTGCTCGATCATGATTAGTTAACACACTTTATAAACATTTTAAGAGAGCGTCAAATAAGATTTCATGTTTTGAGGACTACACAGATGGTGGTGTATCCAAACATTTAAAATGTGCTACACAGGCTGTTCTCCCCTAGCTAGGATATGCGGTGGCCGAAATAGGCATCACTCAGTGCTGAGAGCAAACAATACCAATGAGCCATAAAGAGCAAGATGTAATTTCTGTAATTAATAATGGTGACTCAGGGTGTATTTCCTATTGGCTAATTAATTGTATAGCCTGTGGGGTGGGCCTACAGCATTCCATGTTCTACAGGAATGATATAAGTGAATAGCCTCTTTATTTGTCACATAAAAAGGTGTGTGTGTAGAGCTCATCAGGTAGTTCTCTGTACTAAATACCAGTTCTAGGACTGGAGTACACAGAACAATGAAATGTCTGAGGATACCTGACAAATGACCCTGATACCAACACAAATATACTTCCCCTAAAAAACAATGAACTTTGGAGAATGGGGTTAAGCAGATTAAACTAGAAATAAGGAAATAACTAGGTATCTTCAAAGCAGGTTTTTTTAACAAAAAATTCAAGATTGCAAAATTACATAGGGATTCTGTTAGTTCTTGTGGAGGAATTGGCTTATATCAGATGGAGCTCACAGTCAATCATAACTGGAAGTCAGGGCAGGAACCTGGAGGTAGGAACTAATGCAGAGGCCATGGAGAAGCGCAGCATACTGGCTTTCAATTCATAGTTTGCTCAGCCTGGTTTCTTGTACCATCTGGGTCCACCTGTCCAGAGCTGGTACTTCTCACAGTGAACTAGGCCCACCAGAATCAATCATTAGTCAAGAAAATTGCCCCAGGTCAATCTGATGGAGGAAAGGTTCGTTTTTCTCACATTCTTCTAGATTGTTCAACTCGACAAATCACAAATAAACATACATGCAAACAAAACTAACCAACACAGAGACTAAAAATCATGATCTACTACCCATGACAGGGGAAAATTCGTGTTACAACAGAATCCTATCTAATTTTACCTCAGGATCAAGTTAGTGAACTACAGATCTTTCTGACACTAACTTAGGTTTTAAGTGTATTAGTGGGATAAGCAGATTTGGAAACTGGATGAACAGTCCCTATTAGTAGCTAGGATACATTATTTCCCATACTTCTGTTTATTTCCTCCTTCTTAAATAATCTCATATTTATATTTTCATACTATACTCTCTATATATAAGACTAAAAAGAACACTGAACTCTATCTACATTAGCAAACTCCAGTAATTTTATCTTTTACTTTTTGATTCAGAATGGCATTTCTCTCAGTTCTCAGTAATACCCAGGCTTAGTTCTCTCTCTCTCTCTCTCTCTCTCTCTCTCTCTCTCTCTCTCTCTCTCTCTCTCTCTCTCTCTTCTCTCTCTCCTCTCTCTCTCCCTCCCTTCCTCCTTTCCTCCCACTCCTGGTTGTCAGTCATCAACATGAAAGGATGTAACCTAGGTTTCTATTGGCTGTTTTGACAACAGTGATAGGTTATAACTGTAAAAGAAATAATTGTGAATCAGAGAGAAGAAAACCTGATTTGGGGCATTCATCAACTGCAAGGGACATTTAGCCATCTGTTTAACAGACACAATGAATTTTCCTAGTGTTTTACTAATTTCATTAGCCAAGCTACTGTTATGTGGCTGCAAATAGAGTTCTACTTGCTGAAGTGCCCCAAGTATAGAATGGTGTATTTTTTTGCCTGTGATTTATTTCTTATCAAAATTTAATATCTTATTAGACCTCTTTGAAGACAGATGATGAACCTATTAGTGAGACTTGTGCTGTCTGGGAATTTACAATTTGAATCTAACACATAGATTTAATGTGGTTACTGTCTTTTTCATTAGAAACACTAATATGAAGATTTAGTTTAGGATGTTTCTGAGGAAATTTTCAACTTACCAGTGTAATCATTTAATAATACCATGTCATAGCTTGTGTTTCACTTTGTCTCCATGAGTAATTCTGACAGAAGATAAAGTGCATCCTAAGGTAATTATCATAGAATATTCAAATTTAAAATCAGAAAACTTTCTTTTGGTATGAATAATTTTTCTTTATGTATCTCAATATGCATTCTACATTATAGAATTTTATCATGCAAAGTGTTTAATAGTCTTATAAGCATGATAAAACCAACATTATTTTATTTCCAAAGAAGACTTTTCTATGCTTTAACATGTCAAATTATTTTAGTAAATGTTTGGGAGAACAGAGCTAAAAGAAAAAGACAATATCCTTTTAAAAAGGTACATTCACTTGCAGTTTATTATCTTCAGTCTTATTTTCTTTGCTCATGGAAGGAAGTTATCAAAGCTGCTGTGAGCATCTGTGAAAACTGCTTGGAGCTTCTATACTATTGAGCTCCTGCATATTAGAGATGAAAATTATAATGTTCAGTGAGATGAGGCAGTGGATCCATAATTACTTATTAAGCTTATAATCCATCTGAGGTGACTGGTGAATGTGGAAGTAGATAAAAAGATAAATAAAAAAATGGCAAAGAGGTAATAATAGAGACATGAGTTTTTATAAAATTCATGCAGACTCATACATAACTTGCTTCACATGTTGAGTCCATGTTCTGATATCCAGCCCAGTTAAACATACAAGTATATTAAAACAATACATATTTCATGGTTGGCAGTTGGAAGAATGCTTGTCTAGAATACCTCAAGTTTAAGTTCTGTCCCTAGGACCATGGTAAACTTGGTGTGATGGTTCAGATCTGTAATCCTAGCTCCCTAGTGTTAGAAGCGAAAAGGTAAGAAGTTCAAGGTGACCCTCAGCTACACAGTGGGTTTCTGGCAGTGTGGATTAAAGGAGATACTATCAAAAGAGGGGGAATGGTGGAGGGAAGAAAAAAGTTCATGAGTACTCAGTGAAGTACTGAATGACTTGTCCAGGTCACAGAAAATTTAGAAATATTTCCTAAGATGTATTAAGGCCTTTATTATGCCAGCATCAATTACGCCTGCAAACACAGTCAGACATTTTGTAGAGAAGCTGGTGGTTACAGAGCTGTACCATTTTAAGATTACAGGGATCCTAAACAACTGATCACCAGCTCAATTTGACTTAGCAATGACAAGAACAGTGTGATTTTGCTGTACAATTACATGGAAAATGGTAGATGGCATTCCTTGACTCAACAGCACACAAAGATTTGGGTTCCCCATTGTTAAAAGAACATAGGCTGTTTCATCTCCTATATTTACAAGAGTCTATTTCAGGAAGTTACTGGGGTCGCAGGTGGATGGGTACTGGGGTAAAGCATGGGACTTGTAGATTGCATGGTGGGGGGAGATATCATGGGGATAGAGAGAAACCCAGCAAGGGAAGCTGCCAGGAATCCCTAAGGATGACCCCAGCTTGGACTACTGGAAATAGTGGAGGATACCTGAACTGAACTGGCTTGCCCTAGTGATCTGATTGGTGAATACCCTAATTGTTATCATAGAGCTTTTCTCCAATGACTGGTGGATGCAGATGCAGAGATGCAGAGCCAAACACCAGGTAGGGGTTCAGTCAGGAAGAGAGAGAGGATGGATTCTATGAGTAAGTACATCAGGATCATGATGGGGAAACCTGCAGAGACAACCAAACCAAACTAGTGGGAACTCATGAAAGTTGGATCTATGGCTGTGGAGCCTGCATGGGACTGAACTAGGCCCTCTGCATGAGGAGACAATCTTGTAGCTTGGTCCGATTGGGAGGCCCCATGGCAGTAGAATCAGAATCCATCCCTGGTGCATGAGGGGGCTTTTAAGAGCCCACTACCTATGATGGGACATCTCCTGTAGCCCTGAGGCAGGGGGACGTGCTGGTACTTGCCTCTACTGGATGTGCCTCCTCATGGGAGGCCTTGCCTTCTTGGGGGGGGGGATATGGGAGGATTAGGGGGGAGGTTGAAGGGGCAGGAGGAGGGAAGAGGGGAATCTTTGGTGTGTAAAATGAATTGAAAAAGTCTATCTCAGAGAAATGGATGTGATTATAGCACAGTTATGGATAAAATTGGATATATATAACCTATCATGGATATGAAGGCATACATTCTGCATCTCTAGAAACATAGTGAATGTGACTAAAGGCTGATGTGTTTTGAAAGCAGAATTGAAACAGGTTTCTGGGGCAGCTGATCTTGAACAGCAAATGATGTAGAAGTGGTTAGTATGTGCTTAATTGCCACATTTTAATTTTTTTCAAGTAACAGGGTATTGATTAATGATTTTATATCAATTGAAATAATAATTTATATGAATATTTTATTATTTCATATTCCTTAGGATGTCTTTGATCGTTTGTCAGAATTACTCATAGAGACAAATTTTACATCTACTGTTTTATATCCCTATATATACAGACAAACAGAAAGGTCATTGCCATATATTTTGTTATTTTTCTAAATTTGTATTGATTATTTAATTTTAAATTTAACTTCTTTAATTTTTACATAATAAAATATAATTTTATTATATTTACATGGTGATTTCAAACAATTACTGGTTTCATTCTAATTATAATTATCTTCCTGAGTCAATATGTGCTCTATTAACTAGATTTGGCCACTTTATAAACACAAGAGGAAGGAAAAAGTTTTATTTTACAATTACCTAAATAATTCTTCAGCTCTCTAAACACTGTTTATTCATGATTATGAAATTCAATATATACATGAACTTTTTCCTATCTTTAATTTGGTTTCATTTTCTTTTGTACAGATAATTTTATTCTGGAAATGACATACAAAAATGCAGCAAGAGATATTATGTTTTATCAGAAATAATTTTTACCTTTTTAGTTCATGTTTGACAAAAATATGTTGATTTTCAAGTTGTATATTAGTTACAGACTCCAAGGTCCTTTTCTACAATGTTTAATGCTTATGATTGTTACTTTAAAAAATACATTCTAGTGTGCCCTTTGGGGTATTAAACAGCCTGCTGAAGCGGCCCAATGCAATAGCCTAAAATGTGGGATTTGACTGATTTTTCGAGATCAGTTATATACAGTAAGAATGAAAATATTCTAACCCAGAACTAACTGATGTAAGCTGATCTTGATCACAAGACCAAGATCACAAACTCCTGTAGTATCTACAGAGCAATCACAGTCTAAAAGCGCCAAAGGTGACTAACCTTGACTCAGCCTGACTCTGCAGGTATACCTACAGAAAACTGCCCTATGGCAGGGCTGCTCAAAACCATGGGTGTAAAGCCGCCAACCCAGCCCATTATTTCTAGAAGATGGGCTCTGTCCCACTGACCTTGGAGGGCATGGCACAAAAATCTACAAAGTATACTAGAAGAGTTGCAAAGTTTGTACTTTCTGGGGACCTACCACTCCTCCGTTCTTTCCTGTTTCTTCGAGTATTAAGTATCCTTTTGAAACCTGGTCTATCTTTGTACTTCAAAAATATACAACATGTTCATTTTGCACAAGCCCACAGCTGAGGATCATGTTAAAGAGAAGAAATACAACTTGAGTCTCTATAGATGATTAGGCATTAGATAGATGGAGATATGCACTTATATTTTGAAGTTAATTCTTGAATATGTTAGGATATGGGAGAGCTATTCAAGTACATTAATTTTTACATGAAAGAAAGTAATTAATTTTGGATGGCCAGACATAGAATGTAATCACTTCTCTATAAATATTTATTTGTCTATAAACATTTATTTTTCTATAAACATCCTATGTTTGGAACTCAGGAGACTGGGATTTGAGAAAAATCAAAAGATACTGGTCCTATGGAATGAGTTCAAGGTCAGCCTGGCCAGCTTTATGAGATCCTGCCTCATAACAAAAATTATATATTGGGCTGAGCATGTAGCTCAATGGCTGAGACTTCTCTAGCATATGCAAAGACCAGGCACAATTCCTAGTGCCACAATTAATAAATATACAAAATTAGTTAATGAAAGCATAGTTTTTCATTTTTTTAATAATTTATTTATTTTTATGTACATTGGTGTTTCGTCTACATGTATGTCTCTGTGAGAATGTTGAGTCCCCTGGACATGAAGCTACAAACAATTGTAAGCTGCCATGTGGGTGATGGGAATTAAACCTGGATCCTCTGGAAGAACAGTCAGTGCTCTTAACCACTGAGCCATCTCTGCAGCTCCCCAGAGTTGCTCATTTTGAATGAATCATTATAATTATTTTTAAGTAACAATATGAAAATTAAGTTTTTTATCCTTTCTCTTTCAAATCTAGAATTTGAACAAAAGAAAACTTGATAAAAATTACGGTGTGCACTAATGCATCATTTGATTGATAATCATATAAATATAATTACTGCCCCAGACACACAGGAACAACAGTGCATATACTTAGTATACATCCACTTCCTGACCTTTATGCTTTGTTTAGAATGATGCTGGGTAATCTCATCTGAAGATGTCAGTTACATATTACCAGTTATGGACACTATAAGTTTTTTTTTCCCCACTTTTCTCATTGCCAACGTTTGTAAGTGATGCCTGCAACAGTTGTTATTCATATTAGCCATAAAAATGTTGACAGAAAAGGCAAAGGCAAAATATACAAATCCTATAAAGGAGCAATCAATCCCTATGAGTGACTGCTTCTGGACAGTTTGTTTCAACTTTTGAAGGTTTATGGAAAACTCTTTTTACTTCCATCTTATCATCAAGGTCTCCCTGCCAGCATAATATACAAGACACTTGAATCTATCGGCATTCGACTTAATACTCTGAGATTGAAACGAGGATATATCTGCCAGCACACAGAAAATATCAGTAAGGCTTATTCAGTTTAATTCAAGAGCCTCTATTAGCTGTCTCAAGGACAGCGAGACCTGCCATTCATGTGAGGCTTTGCAGAACCTACACATGCTCTTGCCCTCACAGCCACCCACAACACTGATGTGTCAGGAGCAGCAGGAGAGGGAAGATTAAAAATAGAAATCTAATCTCCCTGAAATTTCTGCAATCTGATGCCATCTAGAAACTCAGAAGATGTTCATGTCCCTTGATTTACAGATGCATTTAATAAATACATACCTATTGAAATCTTTTAAGATGGCAAGAAGTGAGTAAAACAAGCCAACTCCTCAGCCAGCATCAAATTATTATAAGTATAGAATATATTTTAATAATTAATATAATAAATAAATAACCCAGCAGAAACAAACTAACCAGAACAACTGTCCCAATAGGCTCTTTAATTTATGAAGGATATCAAAAACAAAGAGTAAATGAATAAGCCATAAAATGGATGTTCTATGTGTGTTATGTGTTTAGAAAATGGCATAGGACATGTGGATTTTAATTTTAAATAGGAAAGCCAATGAAAATCTTAATGAAAGTGTTAACCTGTTTAAATACCTGAAAGAAAATAGTGTAAGCATGCTACGTTTCAAGTGCATATACACACACCCATATATAAATGTTTGCGTGTATGAGACACAGAAAAGTGGCAGGCTTAACCACAACCCAAACATGATACCATGGTATGTAATCAGATAAACCCAGGATTGCTGACAGCTGTGTGACCCATGGCAACAGATGGAGCTGAGGTGAGAGAGAAAACTTAGACACCACAGATCAGGCATTGTGCCAGCTCCTTGCTTTTATAGAGAGAAAGATGTCTGCACAGAGGTTAACACCATTTGACTAACTAGGGCTGAGTCAGATTCGATTGATATAAGTACACAAACAAAGAGACCCATTTGGAAACTACCCCATTCAGGATGAAGACAACAGAAAATGGCAGCTCACACTCAGACTCGCTAGTCATAGCTGGATTTTTGAAGCATATTAGCTTGATGTGATGACTGATGATTGACTTATGTTTTATGTGGGGAAGTTGTAGAAAATTGGACACAGGATGTGTTCTTAACAAAGGAGAAAGCAAATCAATCAATAAAGACACAAATGTTCTAAACATACACTTAAAAATTCCAATGGGGCCGGGCGGTGGTGGCGCACACCTTTAATCCCAGCACTCGAGAGGCAGAGGCAGGCGGATTTTTGTGAGTTCGAGGCCAGCCTGGGCTACCAAGTGAGTCCCAGGAAAGGCGCAAAGCTACACAGAGAAACCCTGTCTCGAAACCCCCCCCCAAAAAAAAAAATTCCAATGGTTAGTAAATATAGGGAAAATATTTCTCAAATTTAATCAAGAAAATATAAATCTATCTCACACCAGTTAGAACTGTGACTTTATGAAAGCTCTCCAGCAGGAAGGAAGCTTCCAACCCATGTCCCCATTGCTTTCTCTATGTTTTGCAATCAAGATAGGCAGTATCTTCAGCAATGCTGTCTTATCAACTAATTCTGGCGAGAAACCACGAGCAATGTCAAGAGCCTATGATGTTACAGGTGTCTCTGGGGTCTCCTTGCACATTACTTCATAAGTCTCCCCATACCTTAAGCAAATTAGTATAGCCACTCTAGAAATCAATACACAGAATCCTCAAAAACCTAAAAATAAATCCACCATATGACCCAGCTATTCCACTCCTTAGCATGTGCCCAACATACTCAACATCCTACTCCACAGATACTTGCTTAGCCATGTTCAGAGCTGTCCTAGTCACAATAGCCAGGAAATCTAAACAACCCAAATACCCCCCAACAGACAAATAGATAAGGAAAGTGTAGTAGACATCCACCATGAAATACTATTCATCTGGAAAGAAAAGTGAAATCATGAAATTTTCAGGTAAATGAATGGACCTAGGATATATAACATTGAGTGACATGATCTAGATCCAGAAAGACAAACAGCACTTTTTCTCTCTCCTCTGCACTTCCTACCTGCAGATCCTCAGATGTGAGGGTACAACACAGAGTAAGCACAGCAACCAGAACAAAGGGACCATACATGTTGGTGGGAGGTAGACTTTGGATGGGAATAGGATACAGGTGATAGCAAGTAGAAAATGGAATGACATGAGGGGTTCTAACTGAGTGGAGAGGGAGAGATCAATACGTAGGATAAAAGAGGAAGAGGAACAACACACATCATGATTGTCTGATGAAGACTGAAGAAACCCTTCCCTTGCTCCCACCACCACATTGCAGAAGAAGAAGGCAACGCCAGCCATGCCCTTCTCTTGCCATCAGGGCTGGCTCAACACTTCCCTGTCCACAGGACCAACTCTACTGTGCTGCCTCCTAGAGAGAGCTGTCCCCACTACTCCTCTGTCATGTAGTGGTGAGTGTAGGAGATGCCCCCTTTGCCCCTTATACCTGTGACAGACAAGCAAGCTGACGCTCCCCCTTTCCAGCTGCAGCACTCAGGAAAGGGGGCTCTGCTCCTCCCCTAGACAGCACTGTAGAGCTCACCTGTTAGCAGAGGTGCAGGTAAGAGAGCCCTGAGGGTGAGAGAATAGGATACCTGGCCACACCCACATCATCTGCCCTGTAGTGGTAAGGGCTAGGGAAAGATGCTCTCACCCCTTACCCCACCTTGACCCTGCCACCTGTGGTGGGCAAGGGAGCTGACCCTTCCCCTTACCAGCTGCAGCACTTGGGAAAGTGGAGCCTGTGCCTTGCCTGGGCAGCACAGTAGAGATGATCCTGTTGGTGGAGGTGTGCATGAGCTAACCTTGATTTTGTGAGCATGGGAGAGCTGTCTCCATTACTCATCTGTCATGTGGAAGCATGGGCTTGGGAGAGATGACCCCCTCCACAAGGCCCATCAACATGTGAGGCAGTACAAGAGCTGTCCCTGAGGTCATAAGAACAGGAGAGCTGTCCCTGGCCCTCATCAGCTGTACTACTAGGGACAGTGGCCCATATACCTTGCCTAGGCAAAACAGTAGAGCTGGCCTTAGAGTGATAGGTATGGGACAACCAACCCTGATGGCCTGATCCCTTAATTCACCACTGCAAGGGGTAAACCAGCTAGAGCAATGCTGGAGAACTCACCTTGATGGGGAAGACAGGGGAGAGATGACAGGCTGACCAACTCTGCAACTACCCAGGCCCAGAAGCATGTATGTGTTGGCCCACTCCATCTATGGATCTATCCCATCCATCCCATCTATGATCTGCTGGAGCACATGAAGAGGCTGGTCCTGCAGATCCAAAGCTGCAGAATCTCCATGACACAGGGCAATGACAGGATATCCTAGAGGAGTCCCAGTGAGGGCCTTTTTTCTTCCTTTTTCTCTCTTAAATATCATTTTATTTTATTGGTGGGGGAGATGGGTGGGATTTGGAGGCATGATTTGAAAGACTGAAGAAATGTATCATGTTGTATTTACCTAAAATTATACACTATATATGTATATTTGTATACATATATACACATATATGTATCTATCATAAAGGAAGATATGCCACTTGGCTGACAATGATCCCGACAAGAATCACATACCAATAAAAACTCCAGTACCAGACGTCCTTTCAAAGGTTTGGCCAAGGTAGGTAGTTCAAGTGACTTCCAAAACAATGTAGATTATCATTGCTTACTTTGGTTGCCTCTTCAGAGTTGAGAGGGACCCCCATTGCTCAAGCCACTACACACTTAGGAGAATGGACGTTGATGACCTCAGCTGGATCTGACATGAAAACCCCTTTTTCATGTGGTCTAGCTTTCATGGTCCCAGCAAGTACTAAGCAAGTTCCCTAGGGAGAAAAGCAATTAAATAGTACTACCCAGGTGCAGCATCTATGGACCACAACAATTGACAACACGGCAAGATGTGCCCAAAGTTTCAAGAAGTGGCATTCACGTGTTGGTGGCAACCAACAGCTGTCTAATTGAACTTCAGGTCCATTCAACAGGAGAGAAAGCATGTGTGGTACTGGAAATCTAGATGGTTTCCCAGAGCTCATGAGGACCATAGAAAAGAATCTACATTCAGTTTGAAACAGGACCAAGGCCCTCTGACTCCCCATGGGAGGCCTTACACTTTTGAAGGAGGAGATGGGGGGGTCAGTAGGAGGAAGGCTGAGGGGGAGTGGGAGGAGGGATGAGAGAGGGATCTGTGGTTGATATGTAAAATGAATAAAAAAATTTCTCAAATTAAAAACAAAAGAATCCACGACCACCACTTTTCTAGACCAAGATAATTATTTTATTTATTTGTTTGTGTATTTATTTATTTATTTATTCATTTTACATGTAAACCACAGTTTCCCTCTCCTCCCATTCTCTCCCCCCACCTCCTTTCTACCCCCACATCCACTCCTCAGAATGGGTAAGGCCTTCCATGGGAGTCAACAAAGCATGGCATATCAAGTTGAGGCAGGACCAAGCTCCCTTCCTGCCCACACTGCGTCAAGGCTGAACAAGGCATCCCACCATAAGGAAGAGGTTCTAAAAAGCCAGCTCATGTGCCAGGGAAAGATCTTGGTCCCACTGCTAGGGACCTCACAAACAGACCAAGCTACACAGCTGTCACCCACATTCAGAGGGCCTAGACAGGTCCCATTTAGGCTCCCTAGCTGCCAGTTTAGAGTCCACAAGCTAGGGTCTTTGTGGGTTTCCCCATCATGATCTTGACCCCTCTCACTTATATAATCCCTCCTCCCTCTCTTCAGCTTGACCCAGTGCTTGCCTGTGGATCTCTGCATCTGCTTCCATCAGTTACTGGACGGAGGTTCTATGATGACAATTGGTAGTCACCAATCTGATTAGTGGAGAAGGACAGTTCAGGCACCCTCTCCATTATTACAAGGAGTCTTAGCTGGGGTCATCCTTGTGGATTCCTGGGAATGTCTCTGGCACCAAGTTTCTTAACTGCATTCTAAATCTTTTCTGTGAACTCAGATAAGTGTAGCTACCACCCTTCATCAGAGAACCCTCTGTTTACAGCAAATGAATACCATCACAGAAAAACACAACTGGACAGAATGTAGAGATAAGGGACAGTGGGGAGCATAGCCCCAACAGATGCATCTATATCATTGCTTCTGAATGTATGGCTCAGGGAACATTGCAGAAAAGAGAAGTGGAAAGATGCTAATGGCCAAAATATCAGGAAGTCTTCTGTGAAGCAGTCTTTCATAGAAATGACTGCATAAACAAAACTGGAACAATAGCAGTAACAATGGATGCTGTGGAATAATGCTTTTGTACACTGGTTTAATAAAACGCTGATTGGCCAGTAGTCAGGCGGAAAGTATAGGCTGGATAAGCAGACAAGGAAAATTCTGGAAAGAGGAAGGCTGAGTCAGGAGGTGCCAGCCTGCCGTCCAGGGAGCAGCATGTAATGGCACACAGACAAAGCCATGGAACACGTGGCAACATATAGATTAACAAAAACGGGCTGAGTTTAAATGTAAGAGCTAGTCAGTGGTAGGCCTGAGCTAATGGCTGAGCAGTTTTAATTAATATAAGCCTCTGTATGTTTACTTGGGGGATGCAAGTGGGAGAGATTTGTCCTGACCTCCAGCAGGCCAGGACACAGAAAAACTTCCAGCTACAAATGGACATATTGATGTTGATGGGATAAATTTCACCTTTGTCCTTAGACAAAGAACTACAGGTAGCCACCGAATGTTGGGAGAAGGATAATTACCTTCTCCCAGGGACAAGCCCACATATTGGCTGTCCAATGCGTAGTAGTCATCCTTTAACCATAAATACATAAACAAAAAAAATGGAATCAACAAGTTGTATCATCATATATTGATGTATAGATGTGTATGTGCATGTGTTTGACAGATACAGTCAAAGATAAAGAGGCTGTGGTAGGGGTCCTATGAAGAATAGCTAGGAAATGCTGGAGTGACGGCAGGGAGGAAGAAGTGATGTATGTAGTTAGAGTTTTCTCTCCAGGTCCCGCCAAGCCTGGCAGTCCGACAGCCCACTTATAAAATAAACATACAGACGCTTATATTAATTAAACTGTTTGGCCTAATGTCTCAGGCTTCTTGTTATCTAGTTCTTACATCATAAATTAACCCATTTCTATTAGTCTATAATTTGCCACATGGCTCGTGGCTTACTGGTATCTTAACATCTTCTCATGGTGGTGGCTGGCCGCATCTCTCAGCCTCAGCCTTCCACTTCCCAGAATTCTCTTTTCTACTTGTCCTGCCTATACTTCCTGTCTGGCTACTGGCCAATCAGTGTTTTATTTATTAACCAATCAGAGCAACACATTTGACATACAGAACATCCCACAGCAGATGTAACTATTTCAATTAAAACCATCTAAAAATTAAAATCAAATTTAAAAGCTATCTCACTGTTGAAAAATATGTAATCAAAAGATTAAAAAAATATATGGAAGGGTTTCTGGAGATGGTTGATTGAGGAGGCTGGAGGGATGATAGGGAGGGCAAGTGATGTAATTCTCTTTTCAGTTAAAATCATTTGAAAATAAAATAATAATAATACATTAACCCACATCTGGCACTGGACTTTTAATTAATAACATTTCAGTAGCAGCATTATCATCCCATATGGTGTACCTCCCCTCAAATTACTTTTTTTCTTTAAATAAGACTACAAGTAGCAAGTTTCAACTAACCCTGCTCCCTTATCATCCCTTTTACCTCCCTCCATGCCCATTGAAGTCTTCACATTTCCAGTCTCCCTCCCTGCTTCTCCATTCACATCTCATGGGCTTTATTAGCTGAGGAAGTCATACACGCTAGAGCAGAACTTTCTACTCTTGCTTTAGTTAATAAACAGGGTTGCAAAATATTTGTAAATACTGGTGTGTACACTAAAACTGTGTCACTCTCAGCCTCAGCTAAAGAAGCCTCAGGTCCTCAGGTCACCATGGGCAGTGTCATAACTCACAAAATACTGAGAATAAGTGGTCGTTGAGTGTTTGGCCCTAAAAGGGACATCTGCATCACCCTTTCCAAGGCTTATGGAACATTGTTGGAAAAGAGCAGAAAGAAGGTATGAGCCATGGGCACACAGGGAGGAACGCTGTGAAATGCTGTCGTCTGAGACATTGCATGAATACTGCATCCACAAACTCACGGCAGCAGTGACTACTTGAACAAGATTTGCACAGAACACAGCCCAATAGCATTCAAAAGGCTCAAATGGCTCCACTCCTTCCTGAGTAGTAATAGGCAGTCAATGGTTGTTGGGGCCCCCAGGGTTATATTTATTCATCGATAGTATAGGTGCTCAACTTGTAGCTGCCCTTGCTCAAGTCAACAAAGCTCAACTCCTGCTTTTGAAAGTAGCCCCAATCTCAATTAAATTAAATTCAGTCACACACACACACACACACACACACACACACACACACGCACAACTAAGAGTGAAACTTGTGAAGAATGGATCCAGTAGAAGGAGGAAGTGGATGAGAGAAGAAATTTAGGGAAAATTCCATGAAAATTAACCAGATCTATAGAAGTTAATTTCATGGGTTCTCTAAAGAAGATAAAATTAGGCTAGGGCATGAGTGAGGCAAAAGCATACAAGACAAAAGGTGAATAAGGGTAAAGTATAATATCTGCAAGTATGGAAATGTCACTGCAAAACAAATTCATTTTTATAATTGATATGACTTTTGAATCATTACAATTTGTAAAATAATATATTTAGTCATGTGTGGATCATGAGAATTCTCAAGGGTGGAGGAGGGTTCTAAGAAAAAAATTGCCAGTCTGTTAGCTTATTTCAGATACTATTGATAAATTATGAACTGTAGAATGAGTATTGTGTTAAGTACATATGAGACCTTCCAGAGACTCCAATGTGTTTCAGCGAAGTAATTCCAGTTTCTGGTTTGAGAAAGGATTGCCTGTCCATTTTGACAGTGATAATCATAACGCACTTCAAATGTAAATAAAACCTTTCCAAATTAGAATGTGTTGATGTCATCCCCTGCTCCCCAGGACAAGTTTGAAGATAGAGGAAATATTGAGTGGTGTTAGCAGTGGGTGCTTCTCAATGTTCACGAAATAAAACAATTGTTTTGTGTATTTTAACAAACACAAACAAGCTAAAACAGAAGTAATTAAGATGTGGAGGGAAAACACTCTAATATCAAGTGTGCATTTAACCTACCTATTTTTAAAAGAAAATATTTACTTAGAAGCCATCCAATTTTTGTAGGATTTGCAAATGTAGTGTGTGTGTGTGTGTGTGTGTGTGTGTGTGTGTGTGTGCGCCCCAGTACAACCCTTCACTTTCCAAAACAGACTGAGAAAATCTATATGTGGTTGCCATATAGCATTAGTGTTGGCATGGCCTAGGATATATGTATATCCTATATATGTATATACATATATTAAGTTGTTTCAAATAGCTCTGTGTCTTTAACCTGAAGTGTATGGAAATGCGAGAGCTGTTATACCTGAACCAAAAATTGGTATTCTCTCTTTCATTTCCCCTTTCTGCTTCGGAGAAAGATTAAAAAAAAAAAATAGGGAGGCAAAAAAAAAGAAAAAGAAAAAAAGAAAAGAAAATAGGGAGGCATAGCTACTGTATCTGGTCATTCCCCATTGTTCATTCTGGTGCCAGTTCCAAGCCAGTAGCCCTGCAGAGACAGGAAGGCACTCTGACACATTCCTTGTAGGAATACTGGTTTTATTTAACAGTCTTGAACAGCTGGAGAGCACACAGCTAACGACCACTTGAGCATGAAAGTGTCTGATGACTGCAAATAAAATATTGCATGCGACGAGGCACAGCGGTAATAACAATATACAATAGGAGAAGGTGCAGAGACAGGCTGGAACCTGTGAACTGGAACAAATGCCAAAGGAGCGCTGCCACCGGCGTGGGCTTCCCGGTCAGGAACCATGTAAATCATCAGAGAAGTCTGTTTGCAGTCACCTCAGTGTATGTGACTGGAAAATGACAGGAACTCAGGTGTTGAAAATGAAGAAAACTCCAAACAGAGAGAGTGTCAGCTTTCACAACAGCTTTCAACAGCATTTAAGTATTGTGTCAGTAAAAATGTGAACTGAAATCATCTTCTGGTCAGAATATTTCTTAACTTGCAGAGGAGGACGAGCCTAGAATCAAAGCTAGTAGAAAGCAACACTGAATTCTAAATGTAACTGCAGGCTGAGCTGGGATTTAAATAACTGTGTGTGTTTTAAGGGATCACTTGCTCTGCTCGCTCTTGATGTTTTTGTTCTTTTTTTTTTTCCCTACAGGTGACTGTCAAGTGTATTCTGTGATGAAAATAAAATCTGCATCACTAAAAGGCATTTCTGCATCTTCTAAATGACATCTCATCATCTAGTGAGAAATGAAAGATTTGCTGTCTTTTATTTTATGTAAGAAACATATGTCTATACCATTCCAACACCATCAAAGCATAACACACAGTTAAAGGAGAAAACAGACCAAAGTAGAATACACACATGCATTTGTTTTTTTCTTTAATTTCACTAGATGTTCTGAAGACCTTGTCATCGGCACACTGTCTTGTGGTTAGGAAGGAGCAAGCTACAAGCCATATTACTCTGCAACTTGGCTTTGCTTGATTTAGCAGAATGAGGGCACAGAAAGCCTTTTTGTAACTTGAAGGGTTTTTTTTTATTGTTTTTTTTTTTCTGATCCTCAATAGAACAGCAATCTGAATGAGAAATTAGACTTTCATCTACTCTATATTTGGATTTCTCTCATGCCTTAAAACTGATATTTACGTTGCTTATAAAATTAGCAAGTTTTGATAGAAATCCTACTATCCATTTGAGAGTAAATGGCATACACTATGGAAAAAGAAAATGGACTTCAGAAATGAAGATACAGCCCAGCTTGACACAGTGATTACCAGGCTAGAGCCACAAGGTCTCCATGCAGGGCACAGGATTACACTGCTGTCTGTTCCTGTGAGGCACACTCAACAGAAGGGAAGCCTAAGTCATTTTTTATTTTTTTTTAACTTTTTTTTTTAGTTTTTAACTTTAAAATGTATATATCTGCAACAAAATCACAATACTAAAACAAGAAATTTATCACACTGTTTCAGGCTAAGTTATACATAAAAGGACCTCGGTTCCAACACAACTACTGCACCTAAGATCCGGGATTACTCTGGATGAGGGGACAGAAAGGTTCTAAGAGCCAGAGAACAGGGCGTTTGCTGTGAGATTGTGTCTCAGAAAAGTTAGAAGCTACGCTCATGATGTCTAGTCAACACGACTGACTAACGGAGAGTGAATGAGGATGCCAACAATAGACATGGCAGTGTGAACAAAGGAAAGCTCCCAAGGCCTCAACTCTATGTGAAGATGTACAGGCAGCTAAGGAATGCCAAGAGCTGGAGAAATAGTCTTCCCCCGAGAAGAGCACACCAACTGGTTATAAAAGACTAAACAGCCAGTCATGAAAACACATAAGTAATACGTACACATACATGTAACAATAATTAAAAATAAAGAGGCCATTAAATTTGAGAGAGTAAAACAATTGGATACAGCCCAGTGGTGGTGGTGCACACCTTTAATCCCAGCACTCGGGAGGCAGAGCCAGGTGGATCTCTGTGAGTTCGAGGCCAGCCTGGGCTACCAAGTGAGTTGCAGGAAAAGCGCAAAGCTACACAGAGAAACCCTGTCTCGAAAAAAAAAAAAAAAAAAAAAAACAGTTGGAGACAAAGCAATAGATGTAATTACATCATAATTTCAAAAAAGTCTCACTTTTTCAGCCACTCTTAAAGGACTCTCTTCTGTTTCAAAGACAACTTTGCCATTTCAATTTTGATATTTCAGCTTTAGAATGCAGTATAGGTGTAATTTTCCAAACGTCCCTCTTCCTGAGTACAAACTAAAAATCCAACAGTATTAAGGCACCTGTTAAAGGTCCTTGGAGTGGTCAGAATTGAGACCCAAACGCTGAGAACACACACTTTCTGTTAATAACCTCTACAAACCATGTGCCCCAGTGCTCTCAAATAGCTGAGAATATTACTTCAGAGAAACATACCACATCCCACATCCAGAAAATGCAGAGGAAGATAATCTATCCTTGAAGAAGTTGGGTAGTTTTGTGTAGGAAGACATAGAGATTAGAATCTTCAATCTAGAAGCTCTGACATCTATTAAATCATGAAGAAGGTAGAAAGTATGAAAGCCAAGCTACATACAAACTCAATTATATAGGGTCTAAGTGTACCTTTGAAGTTTAAAAGAGATAAATTTAGGAAAAATAATGGGATGTGCCACACTATGTTATTTATTAGATGGAGTGTTCATGGAAGTAGCGGGCTAAAAATATAATAGGTTCATAAAAGGTTTAGATAAAAACATACAATAAATCAATTCTAGTCTATTAAAGGGACTTGGTACCATATACCATTAGCACTGCTTTTATCTTTGTTAAAGTACACAGTACTTCTTGCCCTTTAGTTATAATCTGAGACCAAATTTGAACATTATTGCACTCAGATCACACAACTAAAGGAACAAGTATCTGAAAAAGAGGTAAAACATCAGTAGTTGATGTGAGGAGGAGCTCAACAGATTAGCTGTTGAATGAATCCATTATCTATAGTCAAGATTCAAATGACCATTACTGGAATAGGATTATATATATGTGATACTCTCTGAAGGTTCATTATTTTGGATATCAATTGAATCTCTGTATGTAGATTTATGATCTATCTGATTAGGATAAGTACATAAATAACTAAATTTACAAAAATAAAAACGAGCCAAAGTCTATTTCCTTGTTATGTGTACTTCAGACAACAGTGCACAGAGAACTTTATTTTGAAGCATCTTATAAAACTTCACTTTAACCATGAGATTTATCACATTTTGAAATGTAATTCTTTGCAGCAGAATAAAATATTTTATTTCATTATTTCCATTAATCTCTGCTAGAGATAATTTTAGGTTTATCTGGGGGCTTTTCTGTTGAATTATTACTTTCTAATTGTAGTTTCTTATGTCAATATTGATATTGAAAAATATATTTTAAAAAGTCTAAAAGTTGGAGGTGATTTTTTTAACAAAATGGCATTTATCCCTTGAAACATAGAAGGTCAACACACAAAAGGTAAAAGTTGAAGAAGAAATTAACAGGACAAATAATGCTCCAAGTTAAAATAAATGCATAAATATTATGGAGCAAATTCTTCTTGTTCAGAAAAAAATGAAGTGGTTGATGACTCTTTTTGGATGTAGACAAGGAGATTCTTTAGTGATCAAATGTATGGAAATATGTAACTCACATAGATCACCATAATGTCAATTGATTCTTATTTGGAAAAAAAAATCTAAGATATCCGCCTGCCTTCTTACCTAGAAGTATAGTGGATATATAAAAGAGACAGTGATCCAATTGGAAAGTAGGTTCTTAAATGATAAGAGAGGAATTTTTGACAGCATAGTCATGACTCTTAAGCACAAGGTTATATTAAATATATTCATATTATCACAAGAAAGCCAGCCGTTTTCATTTTTTTTAACCAAAATCAGATTTACAAAGCACTGGTTTGCATTATTTATAAAAATAAACTATTATGAAAATATTGTATTCCTTTTATACTTGTAGTCATGTTATAAACAACTGTTACCAAACTTTCTCTACTATAATCAAGTTTTCTAAAACTAAGTGCAGTGAGTGCACATGAACGTGTGTACACACATGCATCTTGATAGAAAGACAATTTTTTGTTATGAAGATTAACATGGACTTTGGGATCTTTGTTTTCATTTTCCATGTCCATTGGTCTTAATGATGACTGAAAAGCCTTGTAAAATTTGCTTTATATGCACTTAATTAATATTCACTAAAAGTTCTGAAAAGTAAGTGTACAGATGGAAAATAGTCCTCAAACTGTAGACACATGCATTCTTTGACCTTTCTACTCTGAAATGATCACTGTGACTATTTCTTATCTATAAAAGTAAAGGGATAGTCTTTGAACATTCCAATACGTGCATTATTTCTCAATTGAGAGCACTGAAAACTAGTGCCCAGTGCCAAGAGGACAACACAGTGTTGTTTTGAGATAGTAGTTTTATCATACTTCTTTCACTTAGTTTGATTTCTTGTTCTTTATTGCTCATGGATTTTGATAACACTAATGCTACATCCTGGCAAAATCATACACTGTTTAAACTTGTCCATTTCTAATGGCACAAAGGTAAAACCATGGAACACGTGGCAATATATAGGAAAGGGTTGAGTTTAGTTATAAGAGCTAGCTAGCAAGAAATTTGAGCCATAGGCCACGGCCATGCAATTCAAAATTGATATAAGCCTCTTGGTGTTCACTTGGGTCTGAGCAGCTGCAAGACCAGGCTGTACAGGAAAACTTCCAGGTACACATTTCTTGCACTTTTAAATATTTCTATGCATTTTAATTCTGTACCAATTTCCCTCATTGCAAAACAGGTGATCCACATTAGATTCTGGTTGATTAAAATTTTGTAAAAAGGAAAATGTGGGACACAGTTGATCTCATATTTTCTCCTTTTTTATATTTCAAACTTTCAGATATGAGAGAGAAATTATGAATGGAGGAAAAAGGATTATTATGAGTGTTAACATATTCATCCCAGCTCTCTCACATAACAGCTTTGTGATTTGTGAACACTGAGTAATGTGTCTGATCCTCAGTTCCCTAATATCACTGACTTCCTGAAACATGACAACAAAAACAACACCACACACAAATTGCTCTGCACAGTGTCTAGAAATAATTGATAGCTATCATTACACTGTCATTATCTAATCACTTGCTTTAAACCTTTTCTGTAAAAAATAATAAAAAAAAACCCACTAATATTGATGAGCATCTACCTAAACGAAGCATAATAGCATTAATTATGACCAATGTGTATCTTGTAGGACATTTTTCTGCATATGTGTTTATGTAGATATACAATCTTATTTGTAAAAATAAACTTGAAAAGCTGGTATTTATTTATACTAATCCTTTAGACTTGGGGTCATTGGGAAAGAGGAAGGAGAGCATAAAGAATATGAGTTGTATACTGGGAGAACAGCTCTGAGATACTATACTTGAATCATGGCATTGGCATGCACCATGGACTCACAGCAGCTGTGTACATATGCACTGGATCCATGAAACAATCAGCTACAGAGGGAGAAGAGAATCTCCATCACATAAGGCTTATCTATTTCCAACTGACAGATTCTGGAAGAGGAGGATCCTGGTATCCAGTTATATACCTACCCCAAACTTACCAGGCTCTAACCGTTAGTTCTAAATGCAGAATCATGCAGATAGTCCTGATGAAACTCCACGGGACACCAAAAGAATTAATAATGAGTACAGATTTATAGTAGAGGTAGCTGATTAGCTGATTGGGATTGGGGCAAAGTGGGGACTAAAAGAATAAAAATACAAAAGGTACATCATGAAATTATAAAATAACAAAAGTTACTAATACAATTTGATATTGTCAATGTTTTCACTTCATAAAGAGTTAAGTTTTGACTACAATTATAGCAAAGCAGTAATAAAAAAGGAAAGGAAGAATTGTGCCTAAGTGCTAATTCACATGTTGCTAGTTACTGTAACTATCACTACAGGAGAGTATACAAAAGAACTATCAATAAAGTAGGATTTAAACAAACAGTATGGCACACTCATCATACTAACACAGCAGAACGACCTTATGTATCTTATACATGTAGAAAGGCAGAGCACCATCAGAGAGCATAGACTGAAAAAAAGCCTGCCTCCATCAGTAGGTGCTAAACAGGGTGCAAATGTTGAGGAACTGGATCCCAGAGAGAAAACTGAAAACATCAAGTGGTAAATCAGAGTGCATATGTATTTAAGGCTCCACAAGAAAAGCCTGCTGGGGTAGAAAATGAAATACAAAGAAATACACACACACAGATCGCTGGTATAACTTCCCTGTCACCCCATTTGGCTGACTTCAAAGACATATTAGCTTATAGCTGATTGACAAATATTTTATATGTGTATTAAAATTGCTAGTTTATACATTTAAAATGCCAAATATTATTTTTATTATCATGTTCTTCACATTGAGCTTTGTTGTTGCTGCTGTTGCTGCTGCTGTTACATTTTGAGGAGGGCTGGTTTGGTAGGGTTCATTGGTTTTATTTTGATACAAAAGTTTCATTTTGTTGCCTAAATTGGTCTACAACCCCTGGATTGAAGGCATTCTTTAGCTTCAGCCTCCATAGTGCTAGGATCACAATTATGAGCCTCTAAGCCAGCTTTATTTGTCATATTTTTAACTTCAAGACTTTTAAAATAATAACATATTTTTGTGCTTGTTAATCTTGTCTGTTGTGTAGCTAATTCCTCAGAATGAAGACATTCTCTCCCTGAAAGAAGATGGAGGCTCATAAAATACAGGATACTAGGATACTAAGGAATCTTGTGGGACCCAGTCTTCCTCAGGGGAGAGCACATCCATTGGCGAGTACCAAGTGTTAAGCTCCGAAAACATACGTGCAAATAGCAGTCTGTATTTAGGAACACACCACACACACACACACACACACACACACACACACACGTGCACACACATCAACAATCATGCAAAAAGAAGCTGTAAACATGAAAGAGAGCAAGGAGAGGTGTGCAAGGGGGGTTGGAGGGAGGAAAGGGAAGGAGGAAATGATGGAGTTATATTAAAACCTCAGAAAAGAAGACAAAAAAGAAGTTACAAGTTTTGAAAGGCCCCTTATCAAAACTATAAAAGAAACGAACAATTCCTAGGGAGACCATGCTCCATCAGGAGTGACCTACAAGTTGGACATAGAGCTTCAAATATTCAGCTTTCAAGAGTTGTCACCACACTGGGGAGCCCTGTCAGTCATGGGGCTGCTTCGAGAGGACTATGCCCTGTAATTAGCGCTTCACACACAGTCGTAGGGGGCATTCCAATAAATTCACTGGGTCCACAGGCTGGTCTTGTGGGGAACCATTGTTCTGGTATGCCTGGTGCATTATGGGGTGACCAAGTATTTATTCACATCTCCCCAGGAAAAGGAAAATAACATCTGAATCTTTGACTGAGCATTAAATCATTTTCACAAATGTACTTTTCTTAACGTGAATCCAGAGTTTCTGTAGGAAATGACCATATCTCTCTGCTCTTCCTTGTTTGCTGACACAGATGTAAATTTTTCTGTCCATCCTCTACCCAAATCCAATTAAAAGTACTTTCTTTTCTGTTACAGCATTTGTTCTTGTTTGTTTGTTTTGAATCATACTGATGATTTCAGTTCATACTGTGTAGCAAGTCTTTAGAAATGGCTTTTGCTAAAAAGTACTGATTCCTTGCTTGAGGTCAATAAGATTTAAAAAAAGGAATAAAAGCCTGGTACACCTGTCGTCCTTTTTGGACTCATTTTTGTTGAAACTGCTTCAGAATCCTGATCATAGACTGTTGGTCTAAAGGCATGATTCACACTTAAAGTCTGTATTAGGGGCTGGAAGATAGGTAAAGATATTTATTGTGCTTTGTCTTTCCAAAATAGCTATTGTTTAAAATCTCTTTCTGACTTTTCTTCATTACTTCAACTCATGTACTTAGGGACATGAGGGCAGACCTGACATGGGGTTATGCGGTGGGATGGTCTGTATGTCAAATGTGTTGCTGATTGGTCAATAAATAAATCACTGATTGGCCAGTGGCCAGGCAGGAAGTATAGGCGGGACTAACAGAGGAGAATTGAGAGAACAGGAAGCTGGGTGGGAGAGACACTGCCAGCCGCCATCAGGACAAGGAAGATGTAAAGTACCAGTAAGCCACAAGCCACGTGGCAAGGTATAGATTTATAGAAATGGATTAATTTAAGCTGTAAGAACAGTTAACAAGAAGCCTGCCACGGCCATACAGTTTGTAACCAATATAAGTCTCTGTGTTTATTTGGTTGGGTTTGAGTGGCTGTGGGACTGGCGGGTGTCAGAGATTTGTCCTGACTGTGGGCCAGTCAGGAAAACTCTAGCTACAGGGTTAAGTGACTAAAATAAAATAAAGAAAGAGATTAAAATAGTTAGAATGATAAAGAAAGCAAAGCCTGTTCTTCAAGAACTGAAAAGTAATATATCTGCTTATATTCAAAGGCAGGTTAATTACAAGAGGTCTATGCCGGGCATTGGTGGCGCATGCCTTTAATCCCAGCACTCGGGAGGCAGAGCCAGGCAGATCTCTCTGAGTTCGAGGCCAGCCTGGGCTACCAAGTGAGTTCCAGGAGAAGGCGCAAAGCTACACAGAGAAACCCTGTCTCGAAAAAACAAAACAAAACAAAACAAAAAAAAAAAAAAAGAGGTCTAAAGAACCTATAATTACTCAAAAGGAAGAAAGAATTTCAATTTCCCCAAGCAAACACCAATAATGCCAGTCATATACAGTAGACTCCTACAATCATAAAATCTCCTTCCAGAGACTTTTAGTAGAGCGTCATGTAATCCCTGCAGCATTCTTAGAATATGACTATATCATTATCCCATGTTTCAGATGATAAAACTGAGGTCTACCTAGGCTTAACACCTTGGTCAAGATTTCCCAGTTCCACCTTAGTGATAATGGTAAAGGTCTAAGTGCATATGCCCCTACAGCAGGCATAGTTAAAAGATCTGAGAAGTCATTTGAGATGTAGTGGGGAAGAGATGGAGACCTAGTCACTAACAGTAGAATTCACACAGCGTTGAGAGCTGAGTTTGCCCCATCCTTGAATGATGAGGCCCTCCCTGAGTCTGTTACACTGGTACAGTCATGAACTCTATCTGTAGTATGGACCTGAAATCAAAGAGAAAGCAACATTCCTTCTAACAGGGATGGAACTAACATGATGTGGCAAACAATTATATTTGAGAAAGAAAGGAATTATGCATCTACTCATCTGTAGCTACAGGTCTCTGAAATGGTAGGTAACAAAGTGCTCTCAGTAACAGCTAAAGGGGAAAATTCCCTTATTCTTGAGGACAATTATCTTTAACAAATTATATTTTATGGGAAAAAATTGGAATAGAAATTTCTGTTTTATGTTTTGAGTGATTGATGTTCTCACTCATGGTGGTGTTACTTTCATATTTTTCTTTCTACATTTGTGATTATAAATTGTCTTTACTTAAAAAAAACAACACTATATCACCTTAATCAATAACATTAAATGGGACTATGACATCATCAAATGTTTCTACTTAATTCGAACTGTTCTAAAGTTTCTAAACAGAGTACTTTGTCTCTATTTTGCTTTGGGAGTTTAAGTAAATGTATACTTGTTAGAAATAATAGCATGTTTGAACCATTATATAGAAAAAAATAGCAGACTTTTGAAATAAAAGCAAATCAATAGTAATATCTTTAGAATAGAAGCGGTTTTGTTGATAGAAAATGTGTGGTTTAACGAGAATGAAGTAATAAGTGTTTTCAGTCTGTCATTTGGGCTGAGCATGAGAAATCATATGTTCTGACCACTTGTTTATGTCACCAGGCTGTCTCAGAGGCCCAAGCAGAAACGGAAAACGACTTTCTGACAGCAATGAAAAATGCATGGTTTAAACACATTCCAGGGGGATGATGTTCATAAGCCGTCTTGAGACTTTTAGATGGACGCTTTGGTTCCTATCGAGCTCTGTTCTCTTAATGAAGACAAAGGACCCTCATGCCTCAGAGGGACCACCCCCACTGGTTCCCTTGGACCCTGTAGGCTTGACTAAGTTGTTTAGTGTCCAGTCTTGAAACAGAAGTTTTGTGACAGTGAAGATAACTAATAATCAGAACATCAGGTGAATGTACAGAGAGTGATAAAAATCTAGGGGTAGCTCCAACTATGAATTCATGGAAAAATAGGGATGATTTGATACCCATCTCTTGCTGAGATATGAGCAAAAATCAAATCTGATAAGAATCTGTATTTATATTCAGATAACAAAGTAACTAATGAAAAGTTCATAGAAACAATCAATCTTGCAAATTTCAATTGTTCATTAGCACAGATATCCAGTTCCCAGAATGGAACTGTACTATTTTTAGAAAGTGCTTTCTCTTATCAAAATTAGGAGACCTACTAATAGTTACATCCAGTGAAAACATAAGTAAAAGAAAGTTGATATTTAATACATATGTACATTAACCTAAGTCAATAAAAATTGTTACAGTATTTGATGAAAAAAAGAACCACACAGACATTCCTCTATAAAATGACAGTGACCCCAATGAAAACTACCTTAAATCCCATAATTAACAATCATTTTTCTGGTCTGATGTTTTACAGACTAGATGACTATTTGTGTTGAAATTTTTTTTAAATATTTAAGGAATCTTTTTAGCTTAGTTATAGGTGTGAAATTAAGTTATCTTTTAATTTAAAAATTTGGCTGTATAAAAAAATGTTATAATCATGGATGACCCATATCTAACCCCTATTTATAGCCCTTAACGTGAATCCACATGTATTTCAGAAATTCGTAGAACAGGGTTAACTAGAAAAACATCTTAAGTAAGGGAATATTCTCTAATTAGGGCCACTAGGTGGCCCCAAACACCACTATGTGCCACTCGGAATATGAATGAAAATTTGCCAAAAATATAAGCCACAACTTACCTATAAATGGGTCAATACTTCAAACATGAACTCATCTCAATCCTATCATAATTTTCATATTTAACTCATGTGTTTTTAAACTGAACACATTCGAAATAACCAATCAAATATTTGAAAACCTTTACAAAGTCTGGAGGATTTTGCAGAGAATTCTTTGTCACCTGCATAATTAACAATTCAATTACGGTTGTTTTCTTAAAGTTTTAAAATTAATTTCTCCACTAATATTTCCCCATTTTCTTCTCATTTTTTTTCAATTAAATGAAAGGAAAATATATGCAAGCTAATGAACTTTGCCGCTTGTATGATTAAAGAATTCTGTAACTAATGAGACAGCATGTCTAATTCTCTAGCCTTGAGAGGCCTATTAATCAAGTATACTTAGGTAGTCAAGTACACTAGCATGAAAATGTATATGGTATTTTGAATTAGCCTTCTTCATCTGTCGGCTATAAAGCAGGATTAGTTCCCCAAATAGGAAAGTGACGTGGTAGGTGGAAATGCTACTGACTAGACACATGATTAACAATGATAAAAGACTGCTCTTGACTGCATAAATAGCACTAGATTAGATGCCACCCGTAAATACAGAATTATGACAAAAACTGAAAACTAACTTTACTGTGTTCTCTAAATTACACATGTCATTTAAGTTGGTAGTGTTTGTTGTTGCTTTGCTTATTTTTACAAACTGGCAAAGGGAAGAATGTCCTTCAATTCAATGACTTTAGTAGAAGTTGTGGTTTGCTTTCTGTGTTTGTGTTTTGTTTTGTTTGTTTGTTTGTTTGTTTGTTTGTTTGAGCTAAGGTCTTTTCCCAAAACCTAAGCCGCTCAGGACCTTGTTGGGTTGTCCTAACTGGAGTTGATATAATCCTGGTTTGGTTACTCTGGGGTTACAGGTGTGAGGTACTATACTCAATCCAAGAGTGAGCTTATAAAATAAATATAAGAACATTTCTTAAGATTTAGGAAAATTGAAAGACAAAAACTGATTTTGAAAATCAAATATCAAAAGTGATGCCATTGGTGCGTTTTGAATTATCCTTCAGAAAAAGAAGAAAAAATTAGAAACGGTGGTTTGTTGGGCTGATCTTTGTATCACCTTGAACATGAAGAGTGAATAGAATGGATTATCCTAATAAAACCTGTTAAATTTTTCACATCTTTCAGAAGATTACATTTTTTTCATTAGACAATTTCATAAACCTAATCTGGGAAATCAGTAGGCCACTGACCTTTCAGCTTGTAATACTGACTACAAAGTTATTCTTGGGATTTATAGGTATCAAAACTTGAACGGAGTCATTCCCTGAAGTCACCGCCTGTGTTCATCACTCTCATTCTCATTACTCTGACCTCAAAAAGGAGAATCTGTGAAAAGGATCATTATTGCAGAACAAAAAGGGCACGTGTTTCACCTGAGTGAGTTTATGTGGCGTATAGAACTCACAGTTGTGCATGGTCTTCTTTCTAATGCTTCCCCCCCTCTTCTGTGCCTGTTTCAAGATCTTCATCTCCTTTTCAACACTCATGTCCATTAACTGGATGGTTGTTGCAATGGCCATCGGAGAATGCAATGTAAGTTTCCAGCTTTCATTCAACTCTTTATGTGCTGATGTTTTCCCAATGGGGAATGGATATGTTTATAACTCTTAAGTATAGAGCTCTTTCCAGTTACAATAATAGATTGAATGAGCCTATTCCAATTACAATTGACGAATGCACTGTGTCCTTGGAAATTTTGTGTTCAAACTCCCATTTTACAGAAAACTGTTAGAATGAAGAATGCTGTTATTGATAAAATGTCATTCCTAAAATCAAAACAGCAAGGGTCTCTCAATTTAATTTAACTACAAAATGGACATTTCATGATATTGGTTAAAATATTTTTTAATTTTTAAATTTAAAAATTAAAATAAATGAAAATGATCTGCTAAGGTAAAAATAAAACACACTCAATGCTAATGAAGGAAACATAGGTTACATGAACTTACATCAAGTAATTGTATCAATAACAATAATATTCAACAATAATGATTAAAGTTAGTACTAGAACATGGATTGTGTGTTAGCTAATATTTGGTACATTTTTAGGCTTATGGTAATTGCTTCTATTAATCATGAAAATTGTCATATTACAAAAGTATACCTATTAACCCCATTTAACTGATGAAGAAACCTTCCAATGATATTAAATATTAAACGTATGATAAGTGGTACAGTTACAATTTTAATTCAGACAGACTGGAGCCATGCTCCATGCTTTTTCCATTAAAGGTCAGTGGGAGAATTCTTAGGTTAAGGTCATTACATTTTCTAACAAAGAATCTCTCAATGTTTCTGATTTGCAGCTTTCTCGCTGTGTGGTCTCTTTATTAAAAACACCCTCCACAGTCTTTTTGAGGGAGATCTTTTTCAAAGTGACTAAGTGTGCAGCTTTTCAGTATCTAAGGGTATGAGAACCCCTATTAACAATTTTTAGTGATGGCACTTTGGAGTGCAGTTTGCCCTCATGTGCATCCATTTTCTGTATACTTCTCTGCTACGGGCCGTTAGTCTCAGCATTGTGCCTTCATTTTATTCCACAGAGTGTCCTGCATCTGCAAGGTGAAAATTAGCTGCTGCAAATCTAAGCGCAGCATAGCTCATCCACTGAGGGGCTGCTACTGCAGAAGTACAAGTTCACGGTCCACTCCTGAGACTCCATCAAATGAAGCGGAGGCGAAACCGAAATGTAATTTGAACCAAACAGATCACTCACCCTGATAGTCTCTTAAAACATGTGATGCAGCGTTCGATACAATAATAAGGTTTAATGGAGGTAAAATTAGAGTCATGTCTTAGGCAGTTTAAAAGTACCTATTGTTTATCAGTTATCATAAACAGAACAGGACAGTAAGCCATGTGATAACTCATCTCACACCCACCCCTCTGTAGCATATATCAATGTAGCATAATCCACCATCAATCCCCCAACCCAGTCCTCTCTCTTCCTGATATTTATCCTACTATCCAAATAGGGCTGATATTTACTAGGAAGCTAAGGAATACTTGAACTTGAGAATGCGTGAGTGGATGAAATTAATAGCCAAGCGGTTCCTTTAGTATACATATAATTGACCGTCAAGATGAAAGACTAGTTAAATATGGTGATACATGCTTATTTTCTCAGCCTTAAAAGAGGTTGAGACAGAAGGACCATAAGGTTCTGTCCAGCAGAAGATAGAGAGATATTTCTTGGGTGTGGGAGGCATTGACTTCTAAAAGGACAACTGCACTAGACAAAGGACTAAGTGACTTGTTGATTTCACGCAAATTTTACCAGTAGCTCATGAAAATGGTAAATTTCAAAGAATACGACAAATATTTCTATTTTAGAACACATAATTATTAATATTTCACCGTCTTTTAAAGAGCCTATACCTCTGGCTATGGCATCAAAGTGGTGTCTCATCGTCCTTCCCCCCAAAAGCATTTCATGCTGCTCAAGGAAGCAAGGAAGAACTAAACAGTCATTACACAGACTCTAAGAAAGCATTTAAATATAGAAGAGAAAACAACAACAACAGCAGCAGAAAACCAACTTAAACATGTACAGTACATGAGAACCTAAAATCAAAGAGCAGCTACATTGATATCATAATGTTCTGCCACTTGGCATGACTCAAAGTCGAAAACATGAAGGATTAATGGGACAGTGGTTTATATGTAAATTGTAATTATATGGAAGGCTTTTGTCATCCATACCTTTTTCTTCCTTGGCCTACTAGAAACAAGCTGGATCTAACCTCTACCTCTAAAATTAGATGAAGTCTCGTCTTTGTTTTAAGTCATTATAGTTCCCATTTACAAAACTTCACACCTCCTGTGGGCTGGATTTCAGATTTCAACATTATGATAGTGGATAACTCTAAGAAAAGAGTTAAATATAATTTTAAATTTACAATATATAGATATTAAATAATCTATGCATACACATACAATAAGTGATTATATATATATGTATATGTATATGAATATACACATATGTATACTTGCTAGCATTCTTGAGTACCATTTCATGTCTTTGAGGTATATATGTATGTGCTCTCAGTATTATGTATATATGTGTGTAAATCTATGTGTGTATGTTCTGTCTGTTCCTGAATATTTGTGCTTATTCCCAAGTTGGTTAAACTTTACAAATGATTAAATATTATGTAGTACTAGTTATTTATAGTTAAATATCAAAATGTGTTTTATAGAACATAGTGGCTAAAGAGAAAACGTTTCTTGTGGGGTGTGGGGTTTTCTTTCTTTTTTTCTGACTATAAACCAAAAAACTGAGGTCAAAATCATGTACTTAGTGTAAGACTTTTACAGAAACTCAACACTCTTCATGCAAGAGTTAAAAGAAAAATAAAAAAATAAGCATGGAGATGTTTGCATATAAACTCAACATTCCGTAGGACAGAAGAGTTCAGAAGAGCTACACAAGTCGAAGCCAAAATTATCTACGTAGTGAATTCCAGGAAATGGACAGCTACATATTGATACCTGCCTCACATTAAACCTTCAACAACAACAACAACCACAGAAAGAAAGAAAAATAGAGAAAGGGGGAAGAGAGCTTGAATTTAAGTTTCAATGTGCAGATTATTTTCCTTAAAATCACAACCAAAAATAAATAGTTGAGGTAAAGAAATAAAATTTTCAGCATACAAACAATTTTTTTAATACATTCCCTATGAATTCACAGTGTTTTGGCAGCATGCCCAAAATCTGTGCAAGCTCAAGCCGTAAAAAAAAATCACAGTAGCTAGTTGGTCACAAAGTTCTATCACCAGCTGAAGACCTATTTGCAACTGAGAGCTGCTTGGAAAGAAAAGGTCAGTTTTCTTTAAGGGTGCATCCCCAGGAGTTCCACCATTCTCTAGCATATAGCTCCAAAACTATCACTATTTGGGCATTATCTATTGAAAACTATGGGTTTAAAAAAAAGACAGGAAACTGGGTGAGGAAGGATGTGGGGAAAATTTTGGTGTAGTATGAATATATTCAAAATGCATTATATGTGGATTCCAGTCAAATTTCTTGGGTGTCACTTTCACCAATTACCAAAGAAACTTCTCTCTACGGCAAATACGGACCATCACAGAAAACCATAACTGGATAAAATACATAGATCAACAGAACATGGGAGCTTGGCCCAAAGGATATACCTACATCACAGCCTCTGCATCTACTTAGGGCTCAGAGAACACTGACAAGACATGTCGAAAAAACTGTAAGAGCGAGAATACCAGGCAGTTAGCTGGGAAACTGAAAGGACTGTATAAATAAGAACAGATCAATAACAATATCAATAAACATGCTAGCATGGACGGAGGAAATTTTAAAGGGTCCCACCCATAGGCAGAGAACTACAGGCAAAAAAATAACTGCTGAGAGAAGAATTTAGGTTCTTCTAGAGATGAGGCCCATTATTGGTTGTCCAAGGCAGAGTAGTCAGCTCTGTAACCGTATACATGCATGCAATCAGAATGGACTCAGCAGGTTCTATTTACATACATTTATACATGTACATACAAACATACAGAAATACATATGTATATGCAAAAATAATAATCAAGCCAGGTGGTGGTGGCGCACGCCTTTAATCCCAATGCTTGAGAGGCAGAGGCAGGCAGTCCCAAGGCCAGCCTCTCTACAGAACAGGCCAGCCTTTCTACAGCGCAAGTTTCAGGGCAGGCTATAAAGCTACACAGAGAAACCCTGTCTGGAAAACAAACAAACAAACAAACAAACAAACAAAAAGAATAAAAGTCAAAGAAAAAGATGCTATCAACTTGAGAGTAGAGGACACAGGAGGGGCTCCAGGGAGGATAGCTGAGAAGGGCTGGAGGGAGAAAGTGATTTAATTCTATTTCTCGTTTTTTTTTCAATACATTGAATAAAATTCAAAAAGAATTAGTAAAAAATAAAATTATTTTTTCCAAAGAAAGAAATCTTTCCAGTTGTGGCATAGAAATTTCCTGAGTGAGGAAAGGTGACTTGGGGAAGACAACCTTTCTTCAGTCTCCCAGGCCCATGTGCTGAAAGAACTGACACTTGAAACGTGTCCCATGATCTCCACATATGTGCATGCCATGCATGGCATATACACATTTATATGCATATGTGAGTGCAAAAGTGCACAGTAACTAAATAAATATAAAATTTTAAAAAATCCTTCTGGTGGAGATAGGAAGATTAGAAGTTTAAGGTCATTGTCAGCTACACATTGAGTTGCAAGTCAGCACTGGTTCCCTGTGCAAAACTAAATAGTAATCCTTTCCATTAAGTTCTGATGTGAATGTCTCCTTTACACTTAGAAAACTAAATGCTGAAAAAAAATGAGATCTACATGATGGTGGTATCCTCTATAGTTACCTGGTGTTATTCAAAACTACAGAAGAGAAATAATCTCCCACTTACACTTAAAAATAAGTAAAAAATAAAGGGAAAAAAATTATACTTGACTATATTAGCGGTGACAAGGCAGAACTGACAAAAGGTACCAAGCCATGTGGCTAAACATAGATGAGAATTATGGGTTAATTTAAGTGTAAGAGCTAGTCAGTAATAAGCCTGAGCTAATGGCTGGAGCAGTTATAAATAATATTAAGCCTCTGTGTGATTATTTTATAAAAGGCTACAGGACTATGAGTGGGAGATTTGTCCTGATCACGGGCCAGGAGGGACACAGAAAAACTTCAAGCTACATAATGGTTAAACAATGTGTCCTGATTTTTTTAATGGATAAAAATACTCTAAATTCACCTTAGTAATCTTTACCTTACATCACTGCTAAGCAAACAAATGCCACTGTTAAAAGCTTTCAAGTTCATGTTTTTAATTATATTAAGAATTAGCTTAACTCAGTTGAGTTAAACATAGTAAAATTTCAATGTTTGTATTTGTTGAAGAAAATATCTTAGTAAAATAATTGATAAATGTAACAGATAGGTTCAAATGGAAATATAAAAATACATGGAAATAAATCCTTAAAATTTGGCACAGTTCACATTTTTCAAATTTTTCAATGTGTGGGACTGTTAAAGATTATCTTTAGAAGGCAATTATCTGGAATTTGAAAGTTGAGTTAAGAATTTTAGAAACATTTATTACTTTTTTTTTTTTTTTTTTTTTTTTTTTTGGATTTTCGAGACAGGGTTTCTCTGTGTAGTTTTGGTGCCTGTCCCGGATCTCGCGCTATAGACCAGGCTGGCCTCAAACTCACAGAGATTCACCTGGCTCTGCCTCTCGAGAGCTGGGATTAAAGGCATGCGCCACCACCGCCTGGCATCATTTATTACTTTAAAAAATCCCATATTCTATACTGTTAATGGTGAGAGCTTATTCCCTTCAATTTTATTGGTTATGGAACAACACGAAAAATAGTTTGTTTTTTTAATGTTTCCATCTGTATCACTATTCTTATATATGTATGGTAATTTGGCATACATGTCTGTCTATGTACCAATTGAGCATCTGGCACCTTCTGAGGATGGTAGAAGGTGTTGAATCTCCTGGAACTCCTGGAGTTGGAATTACTGATGGTTGTGAGCCACCATGCTATGTGGGTGCTGGGAATGGAGCCTGCCTCCTCTGGAAGAGCATGCAGTGCTCCTAATCATTGAATCATCTTTCCCGCTTATGTTATAGCTGTATGTGGTAACTCATACCTGCAACCCCAGGAACTGGGAGAGGAATAACATGAGACCGTCTCAAAAAAAAACAGAAATTAATTAATTGATTAATTAAATATAGTAATGCTTTCACAGAGCTTCTGTAATGATTACACACAGAAATATGCTATGGACATTGAATGACCTAAGTAGATATGCTGACTGTCTTTGATCTATTCAGACAGCTCTATCAGATTTTCTGTATTTATACCTACTGGGTTAACACTTTAGAGAATTACCAAAATAGCTCAAGTTAAAATATTTACTTGTTCATTATTTCAGTTTGTCACACATTCTGCTTAACCTGGTTGTTGCTCTACTTTCTTATCCACGTTTCCACCCGGAGCTCTGCGGAGCAATGGTAGTCCTTTATCTGATGGGGACAGAGATTCCCATCAGTTTCCTTTCTTAGGTTAGCAACTGGTATATTTGTTTCTCACAGCAGAGAAGAATCAACACGTTTAATGGAATACGGCTTTCTGGAAGCATGCAATTTACGTTTGATTTATTTTTAAAATCAGAGCTCTGTCAAGCCACTTCAATATTCTCTTCTTACACTAAATCAACACAGCCTCATAATCAATAACTGATGGGCTGAGAATCATAATTCATGACTATGCAGTCTGCTTGCTGATTATTTGCAGAAGTCCTTCTGTTAATGAAAACTGAATGCTCAGGAAACTGCACTGGCACTAGTTTCAACTCCTCAGAAGCCTCCGAGTCAACAGGATTGCTTTCAGTTTACAGGACATGCTCTGGGCAACAGAAGTGTCATGCAAGTTACAGTGCCCATGATGAGGCAGAGAATCCAATACATGGTGCAGTGGATGTGGGGATGCTGGCCATGAAACTCATAAAAGCTATAGAAACACCAGTGGGTATAATACTAAATACAAATGGACATTTGTAATTATCAGAAATGAGAGAAGAGGGGAGAGAGAGGAAGGGAGAGCAGAGAGGTGCTAAAGGAGAGAGGGAAGAAAAAAAGCGAGAGAGTAGTGAAAATGTTTGGTTAAATTTATGAGGATCAGCCATGCTCTAAGTGTTCAGACATGTCATTTAATGCTAGAATCCCTGATGAGAGACAATGTTGTATTACATCTTTCAGCCTACTGCTGCATCCTGTCCTGAAGCCTGAAATGTCGTTTAACATTAATTTATAAAGCTGCAGCACATAGAGGCTGCTGTCTGAAAAAAATAAATAAAGACTGAACACTGAAATCACATGATTTGGTAAAGTGCTTTATAGTGTTACTAACAAACTCCTTAAGAATATGAATCTCTTAGCTGCATGAGATTGCTACAGGAAGGCATTTCAACCTCCCACAAGCAGGCATTATTTCTAAGGAATGTTGTCTCTGAAATGATGTAGGCTGTGATTTGATTTTACTCACTCATATTCAATGCTCAGTTTTCTCTTTTTAAAAGTCTACTTCCAGAATAGTTAAAGCTTAAGAAAAATGTCCTCAGTAATAGAGAGGCTAGTACATCACACATTCAGGAACAAAGAAACGGAACAAAACTATAAAGGAATCAGTAATTTTCTTTTAAAAAAAAATTCCACAAAAACCCATCTTTCTCTGAGAAGCTGCATTGATAAAAAACAATTAAGCAAAAGTTGTGTTAAAAAGCCATGTTTAAGACCTGCTAGATTATTTTTGACAGATTGATGCTGATATTTCACTGTTCTACTTCAAGAGACATCTATCACGTTAAAGTGATAGACCTGTTTTTGCAGCCCTGCGTGTGGGTGAGGGTGAGTTGGACTGAATGTTGGCAAGGAAGGGTTGGCAAAAGCAGCATGGCCTTCTGCTTTAGGCAGCCACCCAGAGAGGAAAGACAGGAACTGATTTGGAATGGCTCAAGGGCTCCGAGCAAAATGTCAAGTAAGGAGTAAATCTATCACTGAGTCAGAATGCCTACCAAGGTGACCTTATGCTAGCATTGCCATCATGGAAACAGGCATTGCTTGTTGACTGAAAAACAAACAAACAAACAAAACTGAACTTGTTCATTTAAAAGCAATAGAATGTTAGAAGTACATTCTGTGAACATGATCCCACTGCTTTAAAGACACACAAAGAAAGGCGTTTTTTGTTCTATACATTACAGGTTATCATCAAGACGAACTCACTGACTTGACGGTCGTGTACATCAATATAGAGTTTCCTATGTCAACTTTCTTTTTCCAACTTTGCATTGAATAGTTTTCTTTTTATTCAAATCCTCACCATAGTTACCTCTAGATGGTAGCTGAAGCAATGTTTGACCAGCTTCAGCACCAGCGAGAACAGATAAGAGGTGATCTTTCTCCAGACTTGCTTTTTATCTTCCACCCACTTCATTACAATCAAAGACACAGCAAGTGGGCTCTTATTTGAGTACCATACTCTTCACAATATTTCAGATTAATCAAAAACAATTATCAAAAAAATAGGTCTGACATTTAGAAATTAAATAACTGAATTAAATTACCTGTAATGGGCACAAATAATATTTCTATTTCTCTATGTGTACTTGCCACTATTTTGGAACCACTTGTGACATCAGCAGGATGTGACTTACAGAGTAGAAATAAGAATACATGATGCCTGATGCTCTTGAAACCTAAGGTCTAGACTAACTAAGGTAGTTGAGTTCACATCCTTGGTCTCTATTAATTGCTTCCTGTGCCTTAGGAAGACTCCTAAGAACATTTAACAAATATGTGCTTCACAGCTGCTGAATCAGCATCATCTGTCCAAAGCTGTGCCTGTGCTGCCGCCTAGTGGTGGCTTGTGGTATAAAAATGACATACTCAGAGAGAACGTGGTGCTGTATCTCTTACCGCAAAGTAGGTTAAGAGGCACAGGAAACAGCGATGTGACAAGAAATCTGCCAGATCTATACACTTTGCCTTCGCTGTTTGCTTATATGGGAAACCAAGTAAAAGTCAAGTACTTCACCTTGTAGTCCGATGAGAATTCACATCTTTCACAATTAATCATTCCAGTTTCACACGTTACAATTCTAATAAGGAAGTGTAGACGTACAGACATATATAGATATATAGATACCTTTTTCACATTCCACAAAGTTCCTTAATAGTGTATCAGAACTGTATATCTTTCTACACACACACACACAAAAAAAAAATCTTTTTTTCACCAGTGATATCCCAGTGTAGGGTTAAAAAAATAAACTAAAAAAAAAAACTAAAAAAAATCTGACAGTGGAGCACTGCCTTCCAAGTCTGCATAGTGCTGGGCTTCTTAATGAACACTGGTTTTTATAAAGATGAAGTAGTCTCACCTGGAGAATTAATCAGGCATCTGGTAGTTTAATCATTATTTGCACATATGTGTAGCTACATGGGTTCACACAGTTGCCATTCGGTTTTCCCAGTTTTCCCTGCCCCCACCCCATCAAAATGTATGTCATTCCATTCTTTAGAGGCAGAGAAAGAATATGCGTTCACCACTGAAGTCAATTTGTTAACAGCAAGTCTTTGAAACCAAAGAAGTGTCTGCTTTAAGGCAAGCAGTGAGTCAGACTTTAAAAACATAGTCAAGGAAAGAAAAAAAAAAAAAAAGTAAGAGCAAAAAGAAGCAATCCTCTATCTTCTTACCCTTGGGATGGTTTTGCAATTGATGTGCCCCTTGGCCACATACACAGGCTGTTTACATTTGTTCACTTTTCAATCCATTCACCTCTCTCTGCCCAAATAAACCAGCCTTCCCTCTCGCTCTGCACACTGAATACATATGTGCCCCATTTACCACCCGGGGGTGCAGATTATCCATGCAACTTATCGTTTACCCATCTCTCTAGGACACACTCTCTTCCTTTTCCTTCCTCACTGTAACTAAAAATGAACATGCAGCTCTGTCAATGACATAATGTTTTCATGAAAGTTCCACTAATTAAAAATCCTCACCATACCAGACCTAAAAAAAAAAAAAAAAATGAGCACACTCTTGCCAAGTGTTCTTCACCACAGTGAAGCTCTTGTAAGTACGTTTTAGAGAAAGACAGAGGGGGATGGTGTGAAGGGAGAAAGTCTCCTAACATATGCATTGAAGTATAACAGTTGTCAGCATCACAGGGACAGATTATTTTTAAAATAGATCTTTCAAGAGAAGAAAAAATGAGATGAAAAAAAAAATAATGCATCTCCAAAGAGCTGAGAAGTAATACATGCACAGCTTTGGGTAATAGAAGCTTTTACTGGAATGAAGGACCACAATTGTAGGAAATAGATCTGCTTTTTGAAAGCAAGCGATGATAGGTCAGTTTTAAAATGATGTTTGCCTGTACCTATAGACTCTCCCCTTTTAATGGTAAAGAGGTAGTTGGCTTTTATTGTGGTGGCCTGAAAACACTTGCAGACTACTGCTTTGGCCCATGCTTACAGTGCTAGCATAGTTACTTGTTGAGGACATTCATTTAGACTTGCAACATGCTGCATTAATTTAACACCACATAAAATATGGATTTTATTGCAGCAAAGACAATAAATGCTGCAACTGCTGAATGTGTTTAATCCCCCCTTTTTTATTGTACCCCCTCATTTCTGACTCATATAAAATGTGAACATAGGAATTGTACCTATCCTGTTTCTGGTGGATGTCAATCTACTGTCTTTATGTAGATACTTAGTGACCACTAACAGCTTCTAGGCATCATCTGTCCTCTGTCTGTCATTTCTCTTTCTACTGAAGGTACAATGAGCTATGACTATGACTAAGTGAGGAGTGAATCCGTTCATATGGAATGCAAAGTAATGCTGTCTGATGTTAAGAGTTCATGGCAAACAGTGCTACCTGCTAAACTGATATTTTAAACAGAGGGTAAACAGGAATGAGCATGACTAATTACACTCCGTAAATATTTTCTGCAATTGCTCAGAATGAATGAATTCGAAAACTCCAATATCCAGACCCACACTGTTGAACATAATATATTATTTATCAAGCTTCACATTACCTACATTCAAAGCAGTTGTTCCAGGAAACTCGAAAAAGGAGTTGCATGCTCATTTGCTTAGTAAAAGGTCATGATTTTGAAATAATTGCGCATATACCTTAAGAAAAAAAAACATAAAAGCAAAAACATATCTCCCCCCCCCCCCCCAGCAGGGGAAAAAAAGGCGAGACCTTAAAGGAGTTAAAAGACAAGAGGTGAATTCTTCCTACCTGGTTTCATCAGCTTCTGGAAAACGGAAGTTGGTTCCAGCCAAAATAACCCTGGAGAGACTGTCACCCTGTCCCCTTTTTGTTTGTTTTCTGCTGTTATTTTCTATCGCTGATTCTACTTCGGTCTAACTCAAGCTTTCTCTCAGCGTCACTTTTAACTCTGGACGGCAGGGAACCGAAGAAAACGGGGCGAACTCTCTCTCTGATTGGCTTTCATTCAGTGATTCTGATTAAGGATGGGGGGGGGGGCGGGAGAGAGGGAGGGGGTGGGAAAGCCCTTCCTCACGCGGAGAGAAAGGTTCTGCTGATGGAGCTGCAGCACTCGCCATGGGAAGGTTACAGACTGGAAGTGCCGGCTCCTGCCAGCACACAGCGATTTGCAAGTGAATGCGAGGGAGGGAGCATCCGAGCGGAGGGCTGCGCATGAAAGGCGTCCCCTCCCCCGCAGGGCAGAAAGACTCTCTGTTTCCAGCCTAAGGTAATCAGCCCCATCTCATCCGCCTGCGTCCCTAACACAATCCCAGAAACGCGGATTCTGCAATTGCTTCTTGCAATTAAAAAAAAAAAAAAAAAAAATTACTTCTTTGCTTTTCTCTGGCATGGATGTGCCTGCACCACCCGTACTCTAGACCGTCCAAACACAAGTATTAGCGGAGCGCCAAGCAAATGGCAATCAGATCAGGTATATTAATAACAGAAGATATTGGGGAGGCGGGTGTGTGGTTTTAAATTTTTATTTGGAGGGCAGGTGAACTTTCTTGATTCTCCAAATACCTTTATTCGTTGTTGTTTCCTGTCCTAAGGAGAACACACCTTACTCCTCATTTGGAGATGCCTCTGAGCAATTTTGTCTGTTTAATCATACGAGCTTTGCATCTCAATGTTTCATTAACAATTTACATATGCAATTAATGCCATTAAAATATTTAGATTGTGGAGTTGACATAATCTCTTTTTTTTTTTGCCTTTGTAAACTTTTTTGCTCATAAATATGTTTATGTCCAAAACAGCGTATAGTCTGATACTAATGCATCTGAATGATTCTATCTACATCCCAGCCCTTTAACTGTCCATCTTCCTACTTATCTGTCTCTACATTAGAATTTTGATCAAACAGAACCTAACCAAAGATGTCAGTATAGCTCCACAAAATAGTTAACACCTTTACTTTTCCCCAGCTATGTGTAGATTCCTTTTGAAAATGTCACCTACAAATAAATTTTATATACGTAAACTATAAAAGCATGAACTAGAGGAGAAGTTATGAAGATCATCTTAGGCAACTATGATTGAAAAGCAAAAAAGCATTAGTCAGCTGTTAAATATCTTTCCGGTCACTAAGCTAACGAGTAGCAACAATAGTCTATAGGACTTACGTTCCTCTAAGATGCCACAAGATGCCAAGAACCCTTGGAGAACAGGTTTGATAATGTATCCTCCAGGAGACCGTGTACACACTCAAAACAACAACAACAACAAAAAAAAAGGTTTTGATGGTGAGGGCAAGAGACACTCTTAAATTTCAAGGAGGTTTAGTGTATCACAGGTTGTTGTATCACTGAATATTATCCTTCAGCTCACAGTAAAAAACACTAAACATTAAATGGTATGTGTAGCAGGAAAGAGCTAATTTTCCTTAAATGTTACAGATGAGCATACTAAAATGGGGATAAATGTTAATGACTATGGAATTCTGACAAGAGTACAATATTTGCCCACAACATTTTCCAAAGTCCCTTGCCTTCATCATCCATTAAAAATAAGCATTGCATGTTTCCTAGGAATGGATGTATTTATGTTGTCCCAGTTTCTTTGTTTACTCCATATAATGCTAGCATTGAAACATTAAATTGGCTTTCAAGAGAAATTTCAAAGTCACATATTCTACAGGTCAATTATACAGTGTTAAATAGATTTTTATGGCTGGTGTCTATTCACCCAAGATGAAAGATCCTCTTACTGGTTTTGTGTATTTATTTTTCTTTAATATCAAAATAAATGGCTGTATGCTGCAAAGAACGTTTAGACAACTTTTGAATGTGTCTAATTAAGAACTTAATCAAAAGCTCAGATCTAAAAGTAAAATCTCATTTGAATATTTATAATACATGCTGCACTGACATATGATCAAGTAAGTTTCCTGACAAAACCCTTGCCTCCTCTTCCATAAAGCTGTGAGCTGATAAGATTGCTTTGACTCATGTGAGCATCAGAAACTGTAGTTCTGTCCTGTCAACATTTTGAAGGAGCTAAGCTCATTTATATGAAAGATGACTCCACACTTACCTTAGGAAGGAAGAATAAAGGCAGAGGAAAGGGTGACAGGTCCTTGGAAAATGAGACCCTGGTGTTCATGTCTATAACATCATTGGCTAGAAAAGAGACACTGAGTCACAGGTTGTTAGTGGAGAGGCTTGGAGAAATAGTCATTACTCTGAGAAAAACAAAACAAAACAACAACAACAACAACAAAAAAAAAACAGTGTTCAACCACTGAGGTCATTGATATTGCTAGAGAGGGTCATGACACACTTGAACTGGACACAACAGTTACATCACTTGCTACACCTTGTGTCTCAGGATAGTATAGGTAATTTTTAGAACACGAATAATCGTATTATATTTCAAATTTAGAATTCATAATGTCCTGCCAATGACACTGTTTATGGCATGATATAATATTTAGTAAATGATAACTAAAATATTAATGAATTTGTAAGTTCAAGTAAGAGATGGAGCAGGAAAGGAGAGATGGAGAGAGAAAGGAGGGAAAGCAGAGTATGTATAAGAACTCAGCACATGCCAGGCGGTGGTGGTGCACGCCTTTAATCCCAGCACTAGGGATCCAGAGCTAGGCAGATCTCTGTGAGTTCGAGGCCAGCCTGGTCTATAGAGCAAGATCCAGGACAGGCACCAAAACTACACAGAGAAACTTTGTCTCACAAAACCAAAAAAGTACTCACTACATTTTATTAATACCTTCCAGTAAAAGTCCTAAGTCCTTTATTCTTTGTATCTGAAATCATAGTCCAAACTGCCGAGCACTTTAGTAATCAAAATTAAAGAATAATGTATCTGCTGGCTAAAAAGTACATCCTTTGATAATATGATTTATTTGATTAAATGATACTATTCTCCAGTTCTTTATTTTATGCTGTCTATGATGTCACCTGTAATTCTGTAAGCTGCTCTATTTGTTTTGAGTTTTCGTAGTGAATGGCAATGCGATCAGTTCCAGATATATGAAATAAATGACTGTAGCCAGCTCTCTTAGAAGGGAATAAATGAGCAACATTAAATGGACTCAGTAAGTTGGGAGTAGAGAGACAAGAAAGGTGTTGGATGGGCGAAGGAGGGGTGGTAATATAAACAGTACTCTTGTATAACATTCTAAAAAAAAATAAATTAATGTGAAAGATCCATGTTTTAAAATGTGAAATTATTTCATAGAAAATATCGTATTTAATTAAAAACATGAGATTATAAATTTATTTCCTCCATGTTCCTGTACAGTAGTGTGGGGGTAACCTGCCATGTGCTGTGTGAATCAGACAGAAGGGGACTCCTTGACTTCCTAACTTTCTTACAGCAAACCTGAATTCCATACACAACTTTGTTGCCAATCTTTCTCTGTCCTGCCAGCTCCCAAATCACAACATGGAGACTTATTGTTAGTTATGAAACCTTGCCCGACAGCTTAGGCTTGTTTCTAACTATTTCTTATAACTTAAATTAACCTATATCTTTTAGTCTATGTTCTTTCACATGTCTTTCTGCTTAATCTGCTTCCTTGGCATCTCCTCCTTTCATCTCCCCAGCGTTCCCTGTGCCTGGAAATCCCGTCTAGTTATCAGCCATTCAGCTTTTTATTAAACCAATCTGAGTAACATAACTTCACAATGTAATCAAATGTCTTGCAATACAGCTTGATATTTTTGTTACTGTTTTTAAGGTGAAAAAATGTTGTTTGCATATAAAGAGATTTGCAATTAAGTGAATACCATCTTCACAGAGAAAATGTGAAGAAAAATAGTTTGAATAGTTTTCCTGTTTGTTGAAAACAGAATTCTCAGTCACACAAACTGCTTTATCCTTAACCATCAAAGGTTCGTGGTCTGTCTAAAATCATCAAAGAGTGATAAACTTTCTGTTTTCTAGTTGTGATTAAAGTAGAAAATAATTCAAGAGAATTTTTTAGATTAAAAAATAGCAGAAAATAACACGTTTTAATTTTAATTTGTTTTTATTTTAATTTACAAAAAATAAACATAACCTTTAATGTTGTATTTTATCTTGTTATAATTTTAATGTAGAGACTATCTGTTAAAAACTACAGTTTAATCAATAATGTCATTGTAAAAGTCAACTCTAAGAATTCTTAGAAGTTCTTTAAGAAAACACATTTTCAAATAAATTGACTATTTAATATACAACATTGGACAAACCATAGTTATTATTTTCATTTATTTTCCCCTAAAATATCATTTCTTTCATACCCCCATTTCCTTTCACTTGTTGCTTATCAATAACTGTCAGTTATGAGATGTTCTTTCCTAAGTCTAAGCTAACAAATTAGTTTGGCAGCTCAGGAATTCTTTCTGAAGCCGTGAGGCTTCCAAGTCATAGACACAGAGCACAGAATGCAAGACCATATTATTTATGTCGGTTTTCTTTGTTCTCCCACATCTCAGGAGGGAATACCTGAAATCAGTTAAGCAGACATTACATAGACTTGAAGTTTGCCCTTAGCTAAAGACCCCAGCTTAGGACAACTACTATTTCATTCAAATTGTCTGTATGGGAAATAGCCAAAATTTTGGTTCAGATGGAGATATTTTATAATCTATTTTATAATCCCTTTCTCTACTCTGGTGGGAATTATATCAAGACTGATCCTCGGCAAATGTCCTTTAAGTAGTAGCCAGAAAGAAAATGATATAACCTTGAGACATATCCAGAATATTGTTTTTTAAGAGTATTATTGAGAGATTCAATGACTAGTATGTTCAATTCCAAATATAACAGTGTTTACCTACTTGATGATTTGTACCATCTACCTTAGTCATCCACAAGTGAAGATGATTTTTTTAAGGAAATAAACTGTGAATTTTGTTATTCAGTGGAAACTGCTCCCAGTCCACAGCCCCTTATTTTAGAAAACACCTCACCCTCATTAAGTACACTTCCCTCTCTCTTGATGACTGTCCTTTGTATCTAGTTTACCTAGACCGTAGACATTGTGTATGCTCCTCTTTCACTTGCTAAATGTTGACTGTCATATTGGCTAAACATAACAAAACACACCATTGTGTGTAACTAATTTCTATTACCGTAATACATTCTGTCATCCCTTTGCCCTTCCAGATATACAGTTTCTATAATTTAAAAGGCTGAATGATATTCTTTTGCTCATTTTGTTTAGCTTTCCATCCATTAGTGAAAACATAAATTGCTATCAAATCTTGGCCACCCTAAAACAATGCTGAAGTGACTGTGGGAGTTCACATCTCTCTCCAACACATTGATTTCAACCCTTTAGTGTGCATACCCAGTAGTAGGATTGATAGATTATGTAATAATTATCGTTTTAGGTTTTGAGTAATATCATAGTATTTTCTGACGTGACTATACGTGTCATATATGATTTCATTCATATGTGGAATTGCAAACAGCCAACTTCAAGAAACGGAGTAGAACAATATGAGAGCTTAGACAAGCATTGGTGACAGGGGCAGTTAATAGACAGGGAAAGGGATGATATTGATCAAAAGCTACAAGTGTCAAGAGAAATCAGCTTTACGTATCTACAGTATGAAACAGACCACAGCTCCTAATGATAGGTTTATAGCTTATAGTTTCATGACAAAAAGTAAATGATAAGTAGATGATTTTGTAGATGTATCAGTATGCTTAAATCTTTCAACAATTGTACACCTAGAGCAAAGTAGAGCATATACAGAGTAAATGTTCAAGAAAAAGGTTATGTGTCAATTAGATGAAAGCCATTGTTTTCAATTGATGCTTGTGTGATAGACTTTCCTGTGGAATCATGAATAAACATCTATGACTCCAAACGGAATAGTTGACAGGCCAAAGTACAGAAACTGCTAAAGTTTACCTTGGTGAACCAATGAGTTTTATTGGAGTTGCTTACTGGAGTAGGGATGAGGGGTTACTAACGGGAGTAGAGATGACTCAGAGACAGACGTATCACCAAAGCCCACCCCAACACATGTGACAGCTCAGTAAAGCTGCAAACCTACAGCACGCTGCACAGCCTGCAGGTAGCCCTTCTAAGTGGCTTAATCAGTTTGATCTCTTTTATGCAGAACAGTTAGTCTGTTTCTTCTATGTACTTCAGCTGGTCTCTGTTCATTCCTGATGCCTAGATTTGTCTGAGTCTTTTGTGCAGGTTGCCTTGTCTGAGAATGATTCTCAGCAGTTTTTACTACTGATGTACAATTAGGGAAGGAGGGGCTTAGTGAATCTGTTCATTTTCAGGGACTTCCTGGAGCTAGTTTGAGTGGTTTTCTTTCTGACTTCATTAACTTCCCTGCAGTATTTCACTTCCCCTGAAAACAGACTTTTGTTTCATTCCCCTGTACATATCTAGTCTCAAGGAATTTCCCTCCAATAGGAGAGGTTTTAATCCTGGAGAAAACTGCTTCGCAACAGTACCACAATCACGCCAAACCCTGTAGTAAGGCATAACTAGAGAAACTGCATGTTACACAGAGCAACAGTAGGCCAAAGGTGAAAATACTTGACAAGGGCAGGTTTTCAGAATGATGTGCTCACTCAACCCATGACTACAAATGGTTTATGCAACAAAACCACTGGAACACAACCGTGACCTTATTTCCTTAATTTATTTCAATTTCTCAGAAACAAGACAAATTGGTTCACTTCTTTCCATCATTTTATGTCAACAAAGTACTCTCAAGCTTCATAAGGTATTATTTCCTAGATAATGTTCTTTGCTTCTTACAAATAAAATGATGAGAATGAGGTAGAACATTTTCCCAGAAGTCTGTCTCTTGATTACCATCTCTGACATCTCTATACCTAAGCAACAAACAGCCACACCCGCTATCTGTAAAAGCTTTACCTCAGGTTGAAATGGGTTTGTCTACTAGTCAGAGTTCTCTAGAAGAACAGAACCTACTGAATAAGTGTGTGTGTGTGTGTGTGTGTGTGTGTGTGTGTGTGTGTGTTTGTGTGTGTGTGTGTGTGTAGGTGGGGGGTGATTTATTAGACTGTACATAGTTGAGAGGCTGAGAAGCCAGTAGTTACTCACTCTGTAAAGCAGCGTGCCTTAGTAATGCCAGTCTAGGACTGAAGGCTTGGAGGATACCTGGAGAGGCACTGATTTTCATTCTACATTGGAAGGTCAAAGAAACTGGATTGCAATTTCACTGAAAGATGGCAACAGCAACAACAAGTGACAGGATTGGTATCACCAGCAAGGAGTGAAAGCAGTTAGGCAAAATCACAATGCTTTTCCCTCAGATTGTATCTGGGCTACTGTCAGACGGTTCTGTCGTCTCTGGGAGAGAATATTCCCCTTTCATTTGAACCAGTAAATACTCCAACTGGCCAGTCAAGACACATGTCTTAACTGTTTCCAGGTCCAATCAAATTAACAACAATGATTAGCCATTGTGACCATCAATGTTCTCTAGCCCCAGTTTATGAATATGCAATGTTATTAATGTGTATATTGAGAACTTGGCTATACCAAACAATGGTCACTCCATTGCTAGGAAAACACTGAAGAGGGCCAGACATGTTACCTCTAACCAGTTTTAAAATATAGACAATAACTCTCCAAATGTGTTTCAGAGGCCAATAACATTAGCTTTATCTGACAACTTACACATGAAAGCGATCAGGACTTCTCTCAAGCCTACTGATTCAGAAACTATGGGAGGGTCACTGCTCTGTTTTAAAACACATTAAAGTGGTTCTGAGAGATTACATTTGAAAGCCATACCCCCCACCCACACACACAAAAATTGCTTTAATGCAATCTAGAAAGGAAAAACTGAATTAAAGCTCAGGGTTTATAAACAAGAGATGTGTTTATGCGTCACTTATTATTTTAACACCTATGCATAATATTCAGAATCATTTCAAAACACCATGCTATTTATAAGATTGTGGGGGAGAGCTGTAATCACAGCACTGGCTAAATAAGGGTTTAACCATCTAATGAGGGAAACAGAAATTAAGACAAGTGATACCCAAAAGTAAACGAAGGGGAAGAGAGGAAGGAATTTTGCCAAGTGTGTGATGAATGTAGGAGTTGCTCTTGAGGTTTCAAAATATAGTATTACAACTCTGATGAATGTCACTGTTGGTTTCCATTTCAGCATGTGTGAGCAAGAGGGGCAATGGCAGTGAAAATGCCACATCGGGTACATTCCATCCTCATAGAAAATTGGTGTTACAATGTCCTTCCAGAGTTGCCAAGAGAACTGACCTGGGGGTGGAACTCTTAACCCCTTTCCCATAGACTGCATTGACTAGGGAAGTCTGCTTTGCATGCAAATGTCTTTCCTCTGGTTCCTCTTGTGATAATACTTTCCTTGTCTAAATATTGGTGTGTGACCTAACGGAAGAGAAGAGGAAGGAATGAAACCCATGAGAGAGAACAGGGAAAGTGGAAGGATTTTTATAAAAAACAGATCCAGAAACAAATAAACAATAACAAAACCAAAACGTAACCAACAAACCAGCCAAACAAACAAACAACAATAACAAAATAAGACAAACAAACAAAAAACATGTAAGCCTTTTGCCAACTGAAAGAGCTGGCTATATCTGTGTCTATCTCATGTGGATTCACCGGACAGACTCGTGGTTTAATGGATGTCTGTCATGTCTGAAATCTCTTAATGCTTCTGAACCAGGTACTTGACATTTTCTTTTTGTTTTGCAACCCATGATTTTGATGCCCATCACTTTATTGACTGCTTCACAGTGCCGCTTCAGTATGAAGGGACCCATGGATTGAAAGGGTCCCCTCACAGGTGAAAGTTTGAACGGTAATCAATGTTGACATTTAACAGACAAACACATTGATAAACCTGTTAGTCATCAGTAAACAAGGACGATAAAGTGTACTTGACTCCTATTATGTGAGACCTAGCCCTCAGCAGCACATTTTAGTGTCAAGAGGCTACATAAGGCAAATGTGAAACTTGTAGGTAAAATTTCATTTTTCAGTGTATTGGTTTTCCTTTGTCTCACTACACATTGAACAGTTACAATGTGACAAAGAGACTACCTAGCATTGGATAAAGTAGTGATAATCCATAGATCACCTTATTCCCAATTTCACATAACTCAGGCTCTAGTGAGGTAAAGCATATTCGATTATGTAAATTATGATAATATAACCCACTGAGGTAAATGCTGTGAAAGCTGGAACTTGGTCTACTGCAACTTATAAAAAAAAGATCGAGATCTAATGTGAACAAAGATGAAGGGAAAGGATGTGGAGAGAAGGGGAGATTTTCCCTGGATGAAGTGGACCATGGAGAGAAATCAGAACCAAATTGGAATGACATTTGTGCTGCGGGATGTCTTTCTGTATGCTGTGAACGTGCTGCTCTGATTGGTTGATAAATAAAATGCTAATTGGCCACTAGCCAGGTAGGAAGTATAGGCAGGATAAGCAGACAAGGAGAATTGTGGGAAGAGGAAAGCTGAGTCAGGAGTCACCAGCCAGACACAGAGGAAGCAAGATGACAAGGCAGAACTGAGAAAAGCTACCAAGCCACATGGCTGAACATAGATAAGAATTACGGGTTAATTTAAATGTGAGAGCTACTTAGTAATAAGCCTGAGCTAATGGCCAAACAGTTATAATTAATATTAAGCCTCTGTGTGATTATTTTATAAAAGGCTGCGGGACTGTGGGTGAGAGATTTGTCCCTACCCTGGGCCAGACAGGACACAGGAAAACTTTCAGCAACACATTTGCTGCAGGGATTTATTTTAAAAAAAAAAAAAATGTTTGCTGCCTGGTAACACTTTCTTACCTCTTAACACATAATTGGCTAAGACAGTACATCATAGAAGTCATCCTAACCACTTCTAGGCAGAAAACAAGCTAATCAGACATACTTGACCTATATATACTCTTTTTATTGCCTTAAGAATATCTTATTCATACTGTATGTCACTGGAATAAAGGAAAAACAGACTCCACTATTACAAGGAGCTAAGTGTTCCATCCTTGCTGTTCTTACAAAAGTATATCACGGATGCCAGATTCTCCATTACTATTCAGCACCAGCAAAAGGAATAAAAACAAAAGCTAAACAATCATTTAACCATTTATTAATTCCTTGATATCAGATCGTATTTTTGGAGACCCATGAACAAAAGTGTGTTGAATAAATTCACTTATATCAATACTAAATAAACATACTTAATTTAGTATTGCTGTAGAGATTTATTTTTAACCATTATACTGAAAAGCTGAAAAAAATTAAACAAATACTTTAATGGAAAAAAATAACATCATCTGAATTAACATACTATTAACACCACAAATAATTGCTCTCCAATTTAGAAAAGCCCCATTTTTAGATATAAATTTGTATTTTATAAATTTCTTCAGTGAATTGGTAGAAAAACTATTTGCTATATTCAGTATCCCAAGCTAAATATAGATGCTTAATATTCACCATTTCTCATCCTGGCTTAATTAAAGCATATGGATTACAAGACTTTGGAAAAACAAAGAGAAAAGAAATGGGCAATCAAAGGTAAAATGTGGGTGATTTGTGGAAATCATATCAGTTTAATTACTGCCTAGTTAAAAATAATAAATTAAAATTAAAAACAAATCAAACTACAAGGAGTGATTGTTTCTGAAAACACTGTGATTTGGTAGACTCTCCTGACATGGTGGGATGTTGTTCAGTCTGCTTATTCATCACTGTCACTTTTGTAGTTTGTCATCATCCCCAGAAAGCAAATGTTTTCATTCTCCAGAGTAAAAAGAACATGACCAGGCTGGGGCGATAGGTCAGTAGTAAGAACTCTTGCTGCTCTTACGGAGGACTCAGTTTGATTTCCCAGTATCTATATGAGGCAACTGGTAACTACCTGTAACTTGGGCTCCAGAGGATTCAACACTCTCTTCTGGCCTCTCTACATACCTGCACTCATTTCATGTGCATGGATCTGCACATAGATACACAAGCTTACACATACACACACACACACATACACACACACACATTACTGATACACTAATTCTCAATTAAGTAAATATAATATGACCAGTGCTTAAGAAAAGTAAGAGAATGAGCAGGGGCAAACAGAATTCCAGACAGACAGAATAATTTAAGATTTCAAATGACACACTGTTAGCATTTAGTTAGGTGCATAGGTGTGATATTCAGGTAACTTTATACACTAAAGTCTACACAAACAGCGCTCTTCTGACTTCCTATCTCAAGCTGCATTCAGAGCTGTGTTCTCTTATTCTACTCCCTTCCTCATGATCTAGTATCTCCTCGTCACTTCTGAGAAAATTCATTCTCACTTTTATTAGTTCATTTAAATGTCTTTTATTAATATTTATTTATATCTTTCTCTGGGTTTGGGAGGAGAGGGTGAAGGAAGAGATAATTTGGATTTTGCAGGAGGAACAGGGAATCTTGAAGACAGTAGAAAAGACTTCACTTGAACGGAGCTCCCCCAATAGCAAGCCTTTAATTTTCTTCTCATTAGAAGTTTCAGGTGCTGGTTTGGTACAACCTATCTTAACTCCAATGATGACCGCCTCCATTCAGAAGAGATTGTGACTATACTAAAGATTTTATGACTCACCTTCATACCATTTAGCCATAAGTCCAATGCACCTTCTTAAGAACCAGTTCTTCTTTCTACCAGTGTGCTAGTCTATCATTTAAAATGTTTCCTTTATTTCTTATTTTTATTATAATTAAAAATACTAATAAGTAGAAGTCACTGTCCACAAAATCCAGTATATAATTACATTCACATTAGACAATTTAAATATTGTTTTAGAAGTAGCAATTCAAATATTTAAATCATGAATAATAGGTGGATTTATGAAACTGAGCACAGTATGTAGCCATAAATAAATAGTTATTTCATATGAGAAAGGGATACTAATCACAGATGTCATATACAGCAACTTGAAAAACATTATTTTCATGGTGATTGACCCCCTTTATCCTTTATACTCATCCTGATGCTTCACATCTGTGCTTCAGGCAGTTAAGCAGGAGCCCATTTGTTAGTCCACTAGAAAGAGTGAAATATTCTGTATCAAATCCTTCTAAAATACAATCACATTGAAACAAAAGCCCAATTATAACAAATAAGATAGATTTAGATTACACAAGGGGATGCATTCCAATAATGATAATTTTGTGCTACTTGACAGTAATTTGGGTTGTTGTTAGTATGAAAGGCAAGAACTACAGTTTCTTCTCTTTTTTTTCAGTCTCTCCTCTCTATCAGAATTTGGGGTGAATAAATCAGTTTAATCTTCTAATGTTATTGTGGTGTTGTTGCTATTTAAAAAACAAATATCTGGTTACAAACTTTCATTCAAGATTTGTACTTTTTATGATTTCTGTGGTAGATGTAGAAGACTTGGTAGTTTTCACATAAACTTCTACGAGGATAACTATAGGGTATACATCATCATACTGTACACATTTCTATTCATACGTGCAAGTGAAATAAAAAAAAATGTGGACTGGAAAATAGGTAAGCATGCTGTAGATCTTCACCTCTTCCTCCCTCTCCACTCCTCCAAATCCTAGCCTCAGTCTCATCCACAGCTCTGTGGCAGATCACTTGCTTCAGCTTCCTTCTAGCCCCACGCCCCTATCCCTATTTCTAGTGGATCATACAGCTTCCCCCTCCCAATTTTCTTCCCCACAACAGTTGCTTTGACCAGGTCCCTAACTCCAGGGGCAATTCCCTGGAAACCTGCAGGCCACTCCAGTTAGGGAAGCAGGTAGACTAGTTTCAAATCTTCATCCCTCCATTCATTCCTACAAGTTCAATGCCCTTATCTCATCCTCTGCTCTGTAGCAGACCACCTGCTTCAGCCTCTTCTTTCTCTTGACTCCCATCACACTGATCTTCTCCAAGTGTCCTCTCTACTCACCCTGTTATCCTAGGCCCTAGCTCTAGCTGACAGTCTCGGGGAACTCACCAACTAAACCTGCCAGAGAAGCAAGTAGGCAAGCTAAGCGGGTAAGCAATCTTTAGATCTTCACTTTCTCTTCACTTTCTGCTCTAGAGGTCCAGAGGAAACTCCCTGCCTTCCTCAATCATTTGGACCCCTTCTGGACCTCATTCTTAAGTTTCAGCTTCCGAAATGTAGAATCATATTTCCCAGGAATCTCCAGTGGCCTCACCTATCAGGATACTAGAAGAATGTCCGAACCAGAAACATACAGCCACCACACTCTCCTAAGAACCAGAGAATGCACAGAAAACACGGAACAAAACATTAACCCACCAAGACAGGACCATAAATCAGCTTCTAGAATTATAATCTTCCTAAACTCAGATGCCTAGATTCCAGCACAAAAACACAATCAAAACAACCAGAACAATATGTCTCCATTAGAGCCCAACAACTCTACCATAGCAGGCCCTGCAACATAGATAGCTAAAGCACGAGAAAAAGACCTTGAATTAACTTAATGAATATGATATTGTTATTTAAGCCCCTTAAAGAAATTTATGAAAAAATGAACAGTAGAAGAAATGATTAAACAGTTAAAGACCTGAAAGTGGAAAAGAATTAATAAAGAAAAAAACAAAATGACAGAAATTTGGAAATGACAACTTTAGGAACTTGGACACAACCTCAGAGGCAAGTCTCAGTTGCAGAATATAAGGGACAGAAGAGAGACTCTCAGGCATGGAAGACACAATAGAAGAAATAGAAACCTTGATCAAAGAAAATGTTAAACCAAAATGAAAAAAAAAATCCTGTGACAAAATATCCAGAAAATCTGGGACCCTGTGAAAAAATCAAACCTGAGAATAATACCAATGAAGTAAAAAGAAAAAACCCACATGAAATGTTGAGAAAGTATTTCCAACAAATCATAGGAGAAAATTTCCCTGACCTTAGGAAGGAGATATTTATTAAGGTACAAGAATCACACAGAACCCTAAATAGACTGCGTGTGAAAAGATTCCCCTTTTACATAATAATCAAAACACAAAATGTATAAACAGAGAAAGAATATTAAAAGCTGCAAGGGAAAAATGACCAAGTAACATGTAAAGGCAGACCTATTAGAATGACCTGACTTTTCAGTGGAGACTCTAAAAGTCAGGAGGACCTGGATAGAGTTCTACAGACTCTAACTACAGACGCCAGCCAAGATTAAAATACTCAGCAAAAATTTCAGTCACCATGGATGGAGAAAGTAAGACATTCCCTGATAAAATCAAATTTAAGCAATGTCTCTGAAAAAAATCTAGCCCTATAGAAGGCACTAGAAGGAAAACTCCAACCAAGATAGGAAAACCACACCTCCTAAAATATAAGGCATATATAATTCCAGATCAGCAAATCAAAAGAGAGAAAGCACACACACACACACACACACACACACACACACACACACACAGCATGCAGACAAACTACAACAAAATGGCATGATTTAATAAGCACTGCTCCTTAGTAACTCTTAACATCAGTGTTCTCAGTTGCCCAATAAAAAGGCACAGACTAACAGAATAGATGGAAAAACAGGCTCTATGCTGTATCAAAGAAGCACACTGTAACACCAATGATAGACATCACCTAAAGTAAAAAAATGGACAAAAGATATTCAAAGCATATGGACCTAAGGAACAAGCGAGTGTAACCTTTTTAATATCTAGCAAAATAGACTTCAAACCAAAAATAATTAGAAGAGACAGAGAAGGACACTATGTACTGATCAAAGGAAAAAAACCCACCAAAAGGACATTGCAGTTCTTAACATCTATTCATGAAACAGAAGGCCACCGATTCTTGAAAAAAGAAACACCATCACAGCTTAATCCCTATATTGACCCTCACACACTGATAGTGGGAGATTTTAATACACAACTCTTGCCAATGCATAGGTAATCCAGACAAAAACTAAACAGAGAAATGGCGAATCTAACTGATATTATAAGCCAAATGAACCTAACAGACATTTACAAAACAATTCACCCAAATATAACAAAATATACATTATTCTCAGCACCCTATGGAACTGTCTCCCAAACTGAGCACACAATTTGACACAAGTCTCAACAGATACAAGAATATTGCAATAACATCTTGCATCTTAAGTGACCATCAGGGATTAAAGCAACAACAACAAAAAAATATGATGCTTACAAGCTCATGGGAAATGAAAAGTTCACTACTGGATGAAATATTGTCAGGATAGAAATTCAGAAAGAAATAAAAGACTTTCTAGAATTGAATAAAAAAAGAAGAAATTATATCCAAAAGGAGTGAGTAAAGAGTAAGAAATGATCAAACTTAGTGCTGAAATCAATTAAATAAAAACAACAACTAAAAAACGCACAAAAATAAAAACACGAAAAATCAGTGAAGATCCACAAACTCTTGTGCAAATTAAGTAAAATGTATTTGAAGAAAGAATATCAAAATTAACAAAATCAGAGATGAAAAGGGAGATGTAAGGGCACTGAGGAAATCCAGAAAAACACAAGGACACAATTTAAGGAATCTAAAAAAACTGGATGATTTTCTTAATACAAACAATTTACCAAATTTAAATCAAGATCAAATAAGCACTTTAAAGAAGACCTACAACCTAGTGAAATGGAAGCAGTCATTAAAAATCTACCAACACTAAAGAACCCAGCACTGTATATTGAACCTAATAAGCTCTAATGATAACCCTCTGTTTTACTTGCTACATATCTAACATATATTCACTGAGTATGTATTTCTTCTTAGTTTAAATTTATGTAATGGATATATAAAATCATAAGAGTGCCAACTCATGACTTACCTATATTTTTATATTATATGTATATAACCTATATGCATATAGGTCTTACATGGAAGTTTGTGTATTGTGTCAATAAGGTTAGATATGAATACTTTGGTTGTAGAATATTATTTTAAGTTTTGTTACATTTGTTTGTGCTGTGGAACATTTGTTCAATGATGCAAAGATGTGTTGTATTCATTTATGTTGCATTTTCTTAACTCTGTGAAACTGTATTATTGTGTCTGTCTAAGACACCTGATGGTCTAATAAAGAGCTGAACAGCCAATAGTGAGGCAGGAGAAAGGATATTCAGTGCTGGCAGGCAAAGAGAATAAATAGAAGAAGAAAAGAAGAGGGAAGATGTAACATGAATTGCTAAATGGTCTTATTAATTAAAAAACAAAAACAAACCCGGAGCCAGATATTGAGGTGAAAGCTGAAAGATCAGAGGAATAGAAGAAGCCAGCCACAAGTTCTTACCAATAGGAAATCCTGAACCCAAGAGAGCTACTTCCTGTGTACTCACGACTTATGTACCTTTCTGTGCCTTGCCATCGTACTTTTCATCTCTGCCCAGCTACATCACTTCCTGTCTGTCTTTACAGACCTCTAAATCTAACTAGTGCTGGGATTAAAGGCATATGCCACCACTCCTGGCTCTGTTCCAGTGTGGCCTTGAACTCACAGAGATCTGGATCAATCTCTGCCTCCTGAATGATAGGAATAATAAAGGTGTGTGCCACCACTGCCTGACCTCGATGTTTATTAAGGTGGCTCGCTTTGTTCTCTAATCCCCAGGCAAGCTTTGTCAGAGCACAAATAAAATATCACCACAGGAAGAAGGAGCAAGAACAAGGAGAGGAGGATGCTAGGGGCCAGTCACCCAGCCACACTGTTAGCTATAGAGTAAGGGTGAATGTAAGATATACAGAAGTAAGAAAAGGAAAAACCCCAGAGGCAAAAGGTAAATGTGATAATCTAAAGTTAAGAAAAACTGGCAAGAAACAAACCAAGCTAAGTTCAGGCATTTATAAGTAAGAATAACCCTCCATGTATGTTTTACTTGGGAGCTGGGTGGCAGACACCCAAAAGAGCCCTCAAAGTGTAAAAGAGAAAAAAATTACCAATAAAATGCTTTCTCAAATATTAAACATTTCTTTACAAAAAAATGTTTTCAAATTCATTTGTCAGCTTTTAGAAATATAGAGGACACTTCCTTAGCTAGGAAAAATTTCTTCTATGATTTTGTTGAAAGTATTTTCTGGGCCTTTGAACTGGGTTTTTTTTTCTCTGTCTTTTATTTTTATTATTCTTAGATTTGGTCTTTTCATAGTGTCCTAGATTTCCTGTATGTTTTGTTTCAGGATTTTTTTAGATTATACAGTTTTTTTTGTTGACTGATATATCTTTAATGCCTGAGATTTTCTCTTCTGTCTCTTATATTCTGTTGGTGAAGCTTGCCTCTGTAGTTCCTATTTGAATTCCTAAATTTTTCCATTCCAGAATTTCCTCAGTTGTGGTTTCCTGTACTGATTCTGTTTCTACTTTCAGGTCTTGAACAGTTTTATTCCTTTACTTGTACTGTTCGTGTTTTCTAGGACGTTAAAAAAAGGGCTTTATTAATTTCCTTTTTAAGGACCTCTATCATCTTCATACAAGTGATTTTAAGGTCTTTTTTTGTGCTTTAAGTGTGCTGGAATATTCTGGTACTTCTGTGGTAGGACAGCTGGCCTCTAGTGAGCATAATATTGCCCTGGCTGTTATTGGTTGTCTTTTTCAGCTGGCATCTAGACATTGGAGTTGGCTTGATTATATTACTAGGTGCTGTTTTCTTGATTTGTCTTCATTGAATGAGTGTTTTGTTCTTTTGTTTCTGTTTCATCTCTGTATTTTGGGAGAGTGATGACTGCCCGCATGTTGCATGGTAGGTAATTGTCTTTGGAACTGATAGTAGAGGAAGCTGAGGGTAGAGGAAGTAGAGGAAGCCCTCTAAAACGTGTTTCTGGCTATGGGGTACAGACGTTTAGGATTTTTGAGATAAGTTAGAGGTTTGATGTGGTCTACAGGAGAGGGGAGAGTGGAGTGTTCATCAAGAATATGCTTATTTGGTCTCCTTGGAATGGGGAGAGACAGACAGTGAAGTGAAGTCACCACAGAGGGTCTGCTATAGTGCTAGGGATGAGATTGGGGGCTGGGTCTAGAGTGAAAAAAGAATAGAGGAAGATGTACAGAGTGCCCACCTGCTTTCTTAGAAGGAGTGGTCTGTGGGTTAGTGCCGGCTGGAATTGGGGGCTGGGATGAAGCAACAAGCAGGGGGAGGAAGGTTAGAAAGAGCTGTGAGATCCACAGGAAATGGAAGCAGCGAGGTGGGCAGGGAAGGCTGTCTCTGATATTCTGCTGCAGAGTTGGGGGAGAGGTTAGGAGATTGGATTTGGGGGGAAATCAATGAATGTCTTCAGATGGCTTACCTTTTTCTCTGGCCTGCTCAGCTGGTGTGTTCTCAGTGAATGTCTGCTGGTGCTGGAGGCTGGGATACTGGGATGAGCTGTTGGAAGGAAGGTTAGAGAAGACCCTTGCAATCAGAGTGGAAAAGGAGGTCACAAGAGGTTTTCTGTTAGAGACCTGGGCACGGTACTGTGGGGATTGGATCTGGGGGAACAGAGCCGTCCTCCTCCATGTCCTTTGCATCAGTTCCTGCCTTCAGACTCCTGCCCTGCTTGAATTCCTGTTCTGACTTCCTTTGGTGATTAACAGTGATGTGGAAGCATAAGCCAAATAAACCCCTTCCTCCCAAGTTGCTTTTGGTCATGTGTTTTATCACAGTAATAGAAACCCTAAGACACTTACTAAAATGATCCATCCCCAGTTCCACATGGATTGTTACAAAGAGCAAAATTTAAACTTTTCCATGGCTGGAATGTACACCCTTTTTCCTTTTGTTCATGAGCTAATGAACATCCGTTTCCACATTGTGTACTCTATTGCAAAGAATACTGAAATGAGACGGGAATTCAAGTGTCTCATTGACATCATAGTTTTATATCCTTTGGATATACATTTGGAGTAGAATTCTCAGATTAAACAGAAGTTCTATGTTAAAAATTTTGGAGAAATCACTTACAATATTTTCACCACAGCCAAAGTAACCTATACTTCTGGCAAAAGCATTCTAGGACCTTTTCCCACCTCACTTGCACTTGCTACCATCCCTCTTTCTGATAAATATACTCACAGTGATGAGCAAACATCTCTTCATTTTAAGTTGCTTTCCTTAATAACTACTGTTGAGTGTTCTTGCTCCTGTAAATCTTATAATTGTCTATTAAAGTCACTTCCTACTTTATTCTTTTATTTTTGTATTTGTTTTGTGGTACACAAATACATTTATTCATGTTTACACATGAAGTACACTGAGCATTCACATGTGTACATGTTTATGTGGATGCCAGAAATTAACATCATGTGATGTTTTCAATCATCCTCAAAACGATGTTATTGGAACAGGAAATTCTCACTGAACCTGGAACAGTCATGATCTCATAATTTGTTTCACCTTGCCGGCTCTGGGAGTACAGATATTCCTGCTGCAGCTAGATATTATTTTAATGTTGGGCATATTAACTCAGATTCTAGTACTTACACAGCCAGTACTTGACCAACTACGTAAGCCCCTTCGCTGATCCATACTTGTAGCTGGAAGTTTTCCTGTTTTCCGACTGGGTCCTGTGGTCAGGAGGAATCTTTCGTACCTGCATCCCACAGCTGCTTGGTCCCAAATAAACACACAGAGGCTTATATTATTTTCAAACTACATGGCCTAATAGCTCAGGCTTCTTGCTAGCTATCTCTTACATCTTAAATAAACCCATTTTTATAAATCTATACTTTGCCATGTGGCTTGTGGCTTACCAGTACTTTTATACTTTGCTTCTCCTGGCTGTGGCTACCTGCGTCTCTTCTCTGCCTGTCCTTTCTTCTCCTGCCTCTCCCCTAGATTTCCTGCCTGCCTCTAAGCTGCCTTGCCCTAGGCCAAACAGCTTTATTTATAAACCAATCAGAGCAACACATATTCACAGCATACAGAAAGATACCCCACAGCACATACTGTTCATTTAAAATACTTGTTTCTTACTTCATTGAGTTTTAGAATTCTTTATATATTGTGGACACTAAATCCATTCCAGAAGCATAATTAGGAAGTTTTTTTTTTTTTTTTTTGCCATTTTCTGGACCAACTCCACATTCAAGTGTTTGTTTTGGTAGGTAGCTGTGGATGTTTTGATATTTGATGACTGACTTGTACATTTTTCCTTCCTACCTCTGTTATTGAGGTTTTTTTTTTTTTTTTAAACCAAAAAGACCTCTTTTCTTTTTGCTGAAGTTTTTAACTGATCTATATTGAAGTTCCTTGATTTGACTTTTGGATATGTCTGCTGTATTGATGGCTATATCACAAGAATTCTTCATTTCATGACACTTTTTATAATTTCTACAAGTCCTTTTTTGTTATGCCCTAGGGCCCGTCTTTCTATTGATATCAGGTATCTATTCCACTATATATTAATATTGCTTACATTATAGACACTCACAAATTAATTATAGTCACTTTAAATAGTCTAATAACTACAACATCAGTATAATAAGTACATTTCAGAGGAACATCTCACATCTTAGAATACCTTTCTTTACTCTTTAAATGAGTTACTCATACTACAAGCCAGGGCTAATATGCCACATCTTTGCCCTCCAAGTCACTATACTGCCAAGCACAGAAACTCCTGCTTTGAAAGGGTAAACTGCTTTAATTAGGTCAAGTGTTTATTTTTCCCTTTAATTAACTTCAGTTCAAATGATAATTATAAGTATTATCTAAAAACACAGGAATCGACTCATAATTGTAGAGTGAAATTCCAAACTTTTCATAAGATCTAGCACAGGGGAATCTCTATCTTGAGACACATTTTTAATCTGGTCTTTCACAGTGGTTACCCAGAAAAGCCTATAGTATACAAGCCATAAATCACTCTGCCAGAAAATTCTCCTTGGCTTGAAGCTTATGTTTTGTTTCTGCTCAGCTTTTAGTTGACTGGAGGATCCTCACACTAAATTTAGAAGGTAATCAGTTTACTCAAAGTTAAAGAATTTAAACTTCAACTTTATCCCAAAACACTTTCCAATTTGACACTTAAATTTAGCCATACCTGTAACTTCAATTTGATTGTCTAGGTCCTTAAACAATGTCCCACAATGCTGCAATATTTCCTTGCATTACATCAAACTTGGTAATCAGAACAGGTAAACTTAATGAGCTACTTTTTATTAGTACCTACCTCACATTTTGGAGTTGTTCTATGCTTACTCTAAAACAAATGTCATCTATACTTCCCTTTGTATTATCTGTATTTACTCTTGACTTGTCTTATTTCCTGTTTCTTTATCTAACTGTTTTCCACAGAGAATGGGAATAATCTACAGAATGTCTTGTAGATACTCTGAACTCTTACTTCAAACAGACACACATTTACTTTTGTTCTAGGATGAAATTGAACTGCTGTATGATATTTTAAAGATATTGAAATTAAAGTCTTCCTTCTTGGATAGCTACTTTTGTCAATGTAGACATGATTTTTGTGTGTAGCTGTTCAGGCTTTTAATGATGATTTGACATATTTATGAAGACCTTCTAATATCCATACTCTGAGGCTCCATATTCTGTTTTTCCTACAATCCAGCTCTTTTTGCCTGCCAGTGGCTACTTTCTCATAAGATTCTTTCAGTCTTCTTTTAACTACTGCATCTCAGAGTGAATAAAAAAAAATAAAGTGATTTTAATGCAGGTTATAGAGTTGTCCTTTATGGATGACTTCTTAGGAATTACATCTTCAATTACCAGTCCCTCTGATAGTTTAGAACTCTATTTTATTTAATGCTAAATTTTTAGAACAGTGTCTTTCTCCTTGATTTCTGGCCAACTTCTGGCTCATCTGCTGGAGATTTCAATCAGATTAAAACATTACATGAATGAATTTCACCTAAAGTGCTTCTGTCCCTCCCCTAAGGTTATATTCATTTAAATTTATAGTTAATGTTTTTTTCCTTCAACTGCTGTCCTTACAATGGTTTTTAATGTCTTGCTTCGAATATGTAAGTTTAATTGATTTTTCATGTCCTTGAGATCATATTTTATACAGAGGTCACAATTTCCCTTTAAAAAATATTTTCTAATATTAGACTGTGTTGCTATAATCAAACCAAAATGGCCCATTAACATTTACTGAACATGCTAACCAATATTTAGGTAGCATAATGAATAACAGTTATTGTAATGTTTGTCCTCCAATTTCAAAGTAAACTTTGAAAATAAATTATCCAATATTCTGCATATTACACATATAGGAATTGCCAAACTAAACACATATACTTGCACATATTTGTTACAGGTAGAATTTTTAACATCTGCATGCTAAGCAACTAAGATTTGAATCTGAAATGTCCTCCATGTTCTAGACACTTGGTCCAGAAGAGAAGAGGCAGATTATTGGTGAAGAGGTTTTGAAGGTACCATCCACTTGTAATTCTTGCCAAGGTTATTGTTTCCTAGAGGAGCTTCTGTCATGGAATTTCCCTACCATAAACCTAGCCTCTCTGCTTTGTCTTCATCACAAACTTCAAGCTCAAATAAATCATTCCTCCTTTATATTCAGCATGCAGCCCTTGAAACAAAAAGGAATAGAGAAAATTGCTATGAGGGAGGTAGTAATGTTGCTGTAGATAAATATCATGGGGTGGTACTTAGGCCCTTGGAAATGATTCGTGTACAGATTTTAGAAGTTGGGGCAGACAAGCTAGGGAAACTATAAAATGCCAGAAGTTTCTGTGGCAATTCTGGTGGGAGCTTTGAAGACATAAAAGTTAACAGAAACGAAAATTAAAAAGATGTTTGTGAGATTTCAGGAATGAACAATGACTGTTGGAAATTGAATTAGAGGTTATTCGTGTTAAATTCTTGTAAAGAATATATAAATTCCAGAGATATGGAGTAGTTAATTTGTAGAGGAAACATCATATTTAGTGGATAGAAGAAACATCAAAACAACAGAGTAATCAGGCTGTGTCATGGTTATTCCTGACTGTTTTTAGCTAGCTTGAGAGTGAGGATTACAATAGAATGGTTTGTGGTGAGCATAAACAATGCTTACAGGGGTTTGATTTACTGAGGAAGACTCTTAGGAGGGCAGCATGAGAAGTTTTGAAGTCTCTGCATCAGCGGGTATGCTAAACTGTTGTGATCTTAGCAGTAGGGAGCTTCAATTGAGGAAACACACAGGCAATAAGGGGAACCAGCTCAAGACAGGGCCTACTGGAGTGAAAATGAGAAGGTCTGAGGAACATGGCTGTCCACATCTACTGCAGTTCACTTGGTGACAGTGCATGTCCCAGATGTCAGGCCCAAGGCCACATAATTGAATGTTAATGTCTTTGGATCTATAGTGTTTTTGTCTTTTTTTTTTTTTTTTTCTGTTACTGTCTTATGTCTCCATTTTGGGTCATAAGTGTTTACTCTGTGCCATTGTCTATTAGAAGTAACATCTGTTTGGATTGTACAGAGACATAGAATTAAGGTATGTTTCATCCAAGTCTCAGTAGAGACTTTAGTATTTAGAGCTGTGTTATAACCTGAGACAGTCTAGGTAGGAGTAAATAAATTACCATGTGAGATGGCTGGAGACCTATGGACACTTGGGAAAGGGTGGGCTGCTTAAAGATAGTATCCTTGGCAAATGCTTTGAAACCTCATTCAATAACTGACGGCTCTATTTTAAAGGGTATGCATACTTCCTACTGTAGGATCTGATTGACAGAAATAGGTTGCTGGAAGCAAGGGGACCTTTGAAACTTATGCCTGCGCCTGATTCCTGTTACATGCAAAATTCCCAGTCTGCACATTGAGAGGAGTCTGACACATACTCTTGTCTAAATGGACAGAGATATGCAAATTTGCCTTTCTCTTTATAATGGACTGTGTCCCTTGGAAACAATCAGCCAAAGTAAATCTTCTTTTGAATTGTTTCTGTCAAGCATTTTGTTCCAGCAACAAGAAAGGTAACTAATTCAGAAGGCATTATATGCCTCTCAATTTCCACAATTCAAAATCAGCGCAAATGCTATTTGCCAAATAATGTGTCCTAACTTATCCAAGTTATTTTACCTTTAAGTTTTAATTTAATTTACATCTTCAAACTAACAAATTCTTCAATGACTATTAACACTCACTGATATTTGAAGCACGATTTAACACTAGTCTTATTACTGAATATGTTTCTTCACTCTTTTGAGTCATGTACATTAGTCATGCCACCTCATCAAGAGCACAAAATTTTAAGGGAACTACAGTTTTGTTTTGTTTTTTTCAGAGTTCATATTGGAATTTAAAAAAATGTATACTCAAATAAATAAAATTCTGACCTAATGTTTGTCTCTTTGGCATTGATAGTTTCCTCTATTTTCTCTCTTCAATTCACCCTTTATAAGCATATACTTGAATAGGTTCTGCAGATTGTACTTTGGTCAATTCATGGTATATTTTTGTCTAGGATCATATCATGACATTGGAAATGAACTAGGTTGCCAATAACCATTAATAACTGAGAGGTAAGCTTGTTATCTTGCTTTTTTCCATGTGCTGTGGGTATGACCAATGAATTTAGTATGAATGCTTCTATATCTTGCAATAGTTTTAGCAACCACATGTTAACACTTTTGAATATTAATTCTAGCTGATATATTTTTACATCATGAATGCAATAAATATTTTAGTAGAAGCTACAGTCTCAGATTGCATACACTTCTGTGGCTGAGAATATCCATTGTGGAAGGAATAAGGCTGTGAGAAACAAACTCTAAAACTTTCAATTTGATAAGAAAGGATGACAGTTTTGTACATTGCCTCAACAATCTGGATTTAAAATAGTATTCCTTAATAATCTGAAAAGTTAGTTAAAACAGGCAATTTTTTTTCCTATGAGGAAAACAAATCTAGGATTTCCTACTTTCCCCCAAATTATTATACAACCTTTCAAACTGTGAAATTTTGTACTGCAATAATTAGATCGTGATTGTAAAGAAGAAGGACTGCACTTTATTTAGTCTTGCATACTAAATAAGCCAATATACCATAAATGCTATCCCTAGACACTGAATTTTCAGCATCTGTAAATGTGTGAAATCCTTTTAAAGGAACGTATTATATTCAGCCTGTGATATAGATGCCTTACCTTCACAATAATGACAAGAACATACAATACTTTTCATGGCATGTTTGTGATTATTATGATGAGATAATGAAATTACATTTCTTTCATACTTGCTCAGCCTTAACGCTAAGGAATTTTAATCACACATAGAGATTTTCAAGGATTCAGAGTATAACTAAATGAAAGCTTTAGAGAGATACATCAGGTTCTGATGAATTCATTTTTAACTGCTGAAAAAATATATAGTAGGCAGAGGATAGAATTAGGGCAAATTTTAATTTAAACGTGTTAAATACAGAAACTTTACTTCTTTGTTTTTGGTTACAGGAATTACAAAGTACATATTATTAATGATTGATTATACAGGTACTATTTTTATTCTTTTTTGTTTGTTTGTTTGTTTTGTTTTTTCAAGATACGGTTTCTCTGTGTAGCCCTGGCTGTCCTAAAACTTACTCTGTAAGCCAGGCTGCCTCTGCCTCTCCTGAGTACTGGTATTAAAGGTGTGTGCCACCATGCCCAGCTGTCTATTTTTTCTTATCTATTTCCAGTTTGTTTTTAGTTTTTTTCTTCTAATCTCATATTCTATTGTAAGAATGATGATGTGGAAGAGGACATGATGGTTGGTAACTGCATTGCTTGATCTTTGTTTTCAAGTCAACTGGATCTGTAATCAACCAAGGGATAAGTTACTGGGGACATCTGTGATATTTTCTTGATCAGGTTATTTGAAATAGGAAGGTCCACACCAATTATGGGTGATAGATATCTTTCAGTGGCATCCGATATAAATTGAATTTCTTAGAAGAAGTTTTACTTTCCTCCTCTTCTTCCTCTTCTTCCTCTTCCTCTTCCTTCTTCCTCTGACCTTATTGTCTTGACATCTTGTTGTCAAGTTTGTCTCTTGTTTCTGCCACAACTGGTGCTGGTGCTTCTGCTGCCTTTTGCTGATACCAGAATCTAATTTCTTGATGCGAACTGAAGAAGTAGTCTCTTTAGGAATCCTCCCAGAATTTTGCATGAGACCAAGACTTCTGTGGCATGCAGACCCATAGACAGAGCAAGTAACCAGTTGGCAGGCGTTTCAATGAGAAGAAAGTCATCGTTGGAATATCCTGTAAGCTAATCTAATAAATCCTCTTATAATAAATACTCATTCTCTTGAATCTGTTCCTCTAGAAAATCCTAACTTATATATCAGGAGGATCTTCCTAAGTTCCATTTTCAGGTGTTTGTAATGAAACCTGCAGGGAAAGATCCTCAGTATTTAGGGATGATGTCCTTGGGCACTGACTTCCCAAATGTCATAGTTCTCTCTTCCTATGTTCTTACTGAGGTGAACAGCCCACTAGAACCTGTCCTGTAGAGCTCAGGAGGATCATGGGGTCTACTTTAATATTGATGGATTAAATTCGTTGTCACTCTAGGATATAAGCTTGACAATGTGGCCATTTAGGATAATGCCAGTCTAAGCATTAAGGGTGGAAGAATGATGTCACTGATAAAGGCCCTAATGACAAATTGATACTAAGTGTGAACAGGATGCCCATTGAGGGATAGAGGTCTTTAATTTTTCCTCAACACCCCCTTGACATAATCACATTTGATAGTTTACTCCAGGTTAAATTTTTGACCAAAACATTTGTGATAAGCATGCAGAATTACACCTGTGAACATTTTTTTTTCCAGTTCTGTAGTGAACTTTCACCAGGTGTGACAGTACAATTGACACAGATGATATTCTGGGAAATCCCAAACCTGCCATGTCACTGCTCACCTAAGAAGCAGTCTGGGTAGTATAGATGGCAAGGAATATTGTCAAGAAGCCTTCAATGATGCCAAAAATGTTATGGATGTTCTTGGCAAAGTTGGATAACAACTGATCACATAAGAGGCATTGCTAATGACCTTGATAGAGATATTGGACTTCTCACTGTTTATATTCACCCAAATATGGAAGAATCAGAAGAAAAGGGCAGACAGAAATCTTTTGACTCAACACTTTAACAAAGATCCTGGCTTCTTCATGGTAGTAATGAAACCAGTGTACTCAAATGTTTAACAAGCGCAACTTACACTCTAGTTGATAGTTGTAGCATATAGCTCCAGGGAGATGGAGAGAGATGGCTTTTCCATTACTCTTGACTGCGCATAGAATTTACAAGTGACAGAAACATGGAAACCATGTAAAGTAGGCAGCTTAGGGGTCATTAGTGGCTAAAATGTCTGCGTTTCCATGGCTGAAAAATCCTTGGTTAGTATATGTACAACACAGCCAAATCTGTTCACTCAGACTCTTACCATTGTGTTTTAAATATACGGCTGGCACTTCACTGGAAGATAAAGCTCATTGATGGACAGTAAGGAAGAGAACACCTAGATGTTTGAGTTATGGGAACAAAATACTTAACATCCTAAAGAGCTCAATTAAAAAAAAAATCTTGAAAGCATTTTGACTGCAGGTTTTCTGCTTTTTAGATTTAGATTTTTTTTTTTAAATTTTGCAATACAATTCATTTCTACATATCAGCCACGGATTCCCTTGTTCTCCCCCCTCTGGCCCTCCTCACCTTCTCCTCAGCCCACCCCCCATTCCCACCTCCTCCAGGGCAAAACCTCCCCCGAGGACTGAGATCAACCTGGTAGACTCAGTCCAGGCAGGTCCAGTCCCCTCCTCCCAGGCCGAGCCAAGCGACCCTGCATAGGCCCCAGGTTTCAAACAGCCAACTCATGCAATGAGCACAGGCCCCGGTCCCACTGCCTGGATGCCTCCCAAACAGATCAAGCCAATCAACTGTCTCACCCATTCAGAGGGCCTGATCCAGTTGGTGACCCCTCAGCCATTGGTTCATAGTTCAGGTGTTTAGATTTTGAAGTAGTTATCTTCTTGATTCAATCATAAATAGTGAAGTTTATATATGACAAGATAGAAAAACTATTTTTAAGTTCCTGTGCAATTTGTATATTTTATTTCAGTTCCCACCTGGCATTGTGGGTATGAATGCTTTTTTTCAGTTTTACATTTATAATTTGACAAGTAATGAAAATTTAAATGAGTGGAAAATATGAAATATTGTTATATGTTGATCAGTTTATAGGAAAATCTTGCCATGCAATGTGGTTAAACTGAAACAATGTTTGGAAATCTCTATTTTAGAAAGCACAATTCTCCCTCAAGGCATGCATGTGGAACTTTATTCCAATTGTGTGAAAATTTTATTGGAAACAAATTATTTTAAAATTTTTATTAATATTAACCATTCAGAATAATGAGACTTTCATTATAATTATAATATTGAGTGGGCTTAAATATGATTTTGCTTGAAGAACATAATACTGAATAAGTTTTTCATGTAATTCTCTTTAATTCCTAACTCTCCGTGGATTTTTGGACCTTCAGCACATAGAAAGAACAAACAAACAAAAGCAAACATCCCCTAGCCTTTAAATCATGAGCTAATAATCTCTCTACATTGTAGCTGCTCTCTTTACTCAGTCTGCCACACATTAGACATTTCAGGGCTGAGATTTGAGTGACAGATGGCGGGGGGGGGGGGAGAGAGAGAGAGAGAGAGAGAGAGAGAGAGAGGGATCTTGTCCTTTTGTTGTTTTTGGCATGGTTTCCTTGGAAGGTATGAAAGCAAAGGATCAAGAACAAAAAAAAAAAAAAAAAAAAAAAAACCCTCTGTAGCTAGCTTTCAGTCTGTAGATGAAAAATAGAGGCTGCTGGCCTCTTTAAGTCTTTTCTTAGTTTGGTTGTTCTTATGTGTGCATTAGTTTTGTTTTGTTTTTTTTTTAAGAAAAAAAAAACTATAAAGATTCAACTACAAATTCCATACTATTTTGACTTCTTTACGAACTTATTATTCTGTACTTTATTGTGTTTTTGATAGATTCAAGGGATAATATATTCTTTAGGGAATTGAAACACATACTCAAACTAAAAATAATAATATTTTAGTATTGTATTTAAAGGAAAATTATCATGATAAAACATCATTTTATAATACATTGACCCGTGTACCTTAACCTCTGCTCAGTAAATGACAGTTCAGAAAGCCATAGTAATTCTGTGTTGTGTGTGGGAACTGGTTTCCAGTTATCAGGGTCACAGTAAATCAAAACAAAACAGCTGGGGTCATTGGTCGTTTTCCACTGTACCCAATATTCCATCCATCAGACATGGATTGATCTTTAACCCCAGAAAGTGCTCTTGAACATGCAAACATTTCTTTCCTTAAAATAATTCTGTGGATAAATATGAAAAGAAAAGTCTATCAATAAAAACAATCAAAACACCTATTCTACACTACTGTTGAGTATCACATCAAGGATTTCTTCCAAATGAGCATTATCTGCACACAGACTTCTCAGTTTTAATCTTCTACTTACAATATATACTGCCACATAGGAAGTACCTTAGGCTCCATAAAAATAGGATTAAATACACTTTTAATATTTTGAGAGTATGCACAGTAATAAATGGATATCAAATAATCCAATTATATGTAAAGTCCTAACTGCTGATAGTCAGCATTTTTAATTGTTTAAGAATTTAATAGATACGAATAATGTATTTTAACCCATTTCAACCACATTTCCTTTCTTCTGGTTCTCCTCTATCACTGCCATCACTTTTCTGGGAGCTAAATTTATGTGCTCTGGTTACAGACCCTCCAAATATACTTATTGTTAGCTGTATTTATATGGGTGTAAGACCATCTACCTCTCCGGTTGATGTTACTTATAGAAAACTGTCTCTTTCTCCCTCAGCAGCATTCAGTTGTGTATAGCTTCTCTGCTAAGGATGGAACTTCGTGAATGTTTCATCTGGCTTCCTCTTGTGTTGGTCTTGTCCATATAATCAAAGCAGCTAGCTCTGCATTCAGGTATGCAATGACCCTGCCAAGCACTGTTTGCTCCAGTCATCCTTTGCCTCTGGATCTTACCATCTTTCTGTCCCCCTTTCTTCAATATCTGTGAGCCTTTAGAGGATGGGTTGTGATCACTTAGAGTTGAATACTCCATAGTCCTTTATTTTTTGTGTGTTGACCAGTTGTTGCTCTTTTTATTAGTTGACACAATAAAAGGAAACTTTTTTGGTGAGGGTTGAAAGATCTATGTGTATAAAGGCAGAAACTTGGGGGAAGCATTTTTATGTGGAATAAGGGTTAACTTTTTTGTTTTTCAGACTCACTTTAGGGAATACCCTGACAATGATTTTTGAGTTGTTTACTCACAAGTTCCCGACTAGAGTTGGATAATGATTTAACTAACAAGAAATGTGTACCAAAGTTCTGATCATGCAGTCACAAAATAAAGTTAGAGGGAAAAATAATCACACTGTGATCAGAGAACAATGTTGCATGCCACAATTAGCTCCTTCTCAAATGCTTGCCCTCAGGCTTTACAGGATGTTGCTGAGTTATGATAAACAAATGCTCATTTACAGGACCCCATTGTTTAACCTATAACTAAAATGATTGTAACAAATATGTGGAGTGTATGAAGACTAGTAATCTTAGTAAAAATAAGATGATTTCTTTTCAAATTAAATTATAATATTAACTGAATATTTGGGAAGCAAAATTTAAAAATTTTAAGTTTTACATCTTTAAATGTCACATTTTACTAAAGGAAAACCTTTTATTGATTAATTATGATCTTAGCACAGGCAGACATGTGGTGTCCCTTACGTGATTACTTTCATATCATACAGTGTTTTCTCTCAAAATCAGAGCAAAAACATTTCTCTGTGCCAGTAAGTTTTAGATTATTTCCATTAATTGAAAGAATAGTATTTTAATTTATAAATAAAATTCTAATTTTGTGGAATAATATGTTTTTCATTATGAAGCACAATGAGGTGAATTTTTGAATAAATGACATTTTTTCTTTGAAAATTGATTAATATATAATGTTGTTATATTAGTAATTCAGTAATTAGGTTATTGCTTAGTTGGTACTAGTACATACTGCTAATTATTTGGTACTCAGTAGAACATTTTTCAGCATGTTGGTGATCTTCACACATATATTATACAAATCCACCAGGACATGTACAATTACTGGAAAGAGTCAAAGACCGGTAGCACCAATGAATCTTGCAGGAACACCAGTTACTTTATAGGAAGTTCACATGTCCTCAAAGAATCTCTTATCTCTTGGTAAATACTTTAGATATTTGGCAAAAATCTACAGAATATATAATTTTTTTTATTACTAGCCATCAAGATTGTGCCATCAGTAGATTATTTATTTGATGTTTATGTAACTGTTAAAATATTAATATGGTATAATAAAATATGAGATGCACACATTTATCTTAAATTGAAGTAATTACTTCTTATACATAATTTAAAAACTTATATCTATGCTTATTTCTTATGTTCTTAGATGTAGTTATTATTCAGATTTGCATTTAAGTAGACTATAATTCCTTTACATATTTTAATTAATTATAGAATACCTTTGTTTTTTCTAATTAATTTCTTAATTTAATATTAACCATGAAAACTTACGCTTCCTCAATATTAATATAGTGTTTGTGTAATATATAAAACTGACATTCTGAATTAATGAGAACAATAGTAGTTATATCTGAAGTTTGAAATCTATCACCCAGCAGGACAGAATTGCTTGGTCTAATATAACATAGCCCAAGAAAGAACTGATATTTCTTAGTCAATCAAAGAGCAGAAACTTCTCATCTCAGCGAATTTGCATAGGTCTTTAAATATCATTATTATTTAGATTTTTAAATTGTGTGTTAGCTTTAAAAAACCATTGATCAGAAACTACTCAAGTGAAAAATTTTGTATTTGCAAGCTGGTGAGGAAGATGATTAAGCAGAAAATTTGGAAGATGTGAACTTCTGGGTGAGAATCATAGCACTGATGATTCAAGTATGAAAATCCCAGTCTTCTTTTCTAAAGTAGTCTTCTGAAATCTTTGAATTAATGCAAATAATAATAGTGATGAGTAACATTAACAAGAATGCAAACACTTGAGTGTGGTGATACATTGTGTACCCTAATAAACTTGCCTGAGGATCAGAGGACAGAGCCAGCCACTAGATTAGACATAGAGGTCAGGCAGTGGTGGCACATACCTTTAATCCCATCGTTTGTGAGTTCAAGGCCACACTGGGCTATGTGAAATTGATCCAATATAGGAGAGAAACAGAGCCAGGCGGTGGGGGCACACACCTTTAATCCCAGAACTTGAGATCTCATGCCTGTGCTTAGGAAACACACATGCCTTTAATCCCAGGAAGTAATATGGCAGGGCAGAGAAAGGTATATAAGGCGTGAGGAAACAGGAACTTATTCTCTTTAAGGTGAGGATTTCGTAGAGGTAAGAACTAGTGGCTGGTTATGTACAGCCACTAGGAAACCTAGATAGGCTCCAACAACCTTCTTATATTTCTGTCTCCACCTCCACTACATCAATGATACTTCTTTTTTTTTTTTTTCTTTTCTTATTTTATTTCATTTTTTTTTTGAAAGAGGGATTCTACATTGTCCTTGCTATCCTGAAACTCAAGATGTAGACAGGGCTGGTCTTGACCTCACAGAGTCTGGAGCACTGAGACAAAGGTATGCACTTCATTAGTTGTCTTTCCTCTCTCCCAAAGGACAAAAGTTCTCAGGCCCAGTAGGAATAAAATGCCCCTGAATATCAGGTCCTAGTCTGCCTACTTGATGTCAACACTCACCTTCTTATCTGGTCCTTATGCACTGTTGTATTGATATTCAAAAATTATATCCAATATTTTCTTTAATTAAGTTTGTTTATGCCTCAAGGTTCTTGAATTTACACTTTATCATGTGTGAGTAGATGGATAACATTCAACTCTGCTCAGGCAGTTTCTTCTCAAGGCCTTCTTACCTGACTGTTATGAGAAACAACATTATTTTCTAACTTCTCTTAAATGTCAGAATTCTCTTGGGTTTTCAAGCATTTAAAGGCTCTTCTGGCGAGACAGGGTGTAGTCTTTTATGATCTACCATTTCATGGCATTCTTACTCAGTCTTCATTTGTCTTTGTGACTTAGGATAGCTTCTCTACTTTATGGATGCATGTGATTTTATTTGAAGCACCAGAATTAAGGACTTTTAATATCAAGATCTATAACTTAATTATATGATGGGAAATGTCTTTCTGTACACTGCAAATATGTGTTGCTCTGATTGGTTGATAAATAAGGCCGTTTGGCCTATGGCAAGGCAGCTTAGAGACAGTTCGGAAATTCAAAGAGAGAGGCAGAGAAAAAAAGGGGAAGGCATCAGCAAGCTGCCCAAGGAGCAACATGTAATGGGACACAGGTAAAGCCACAGAACATGTGGCGATACATAGATTAATAGTTGCAGGCTAATTTAAGATATAGAGCTAGCTAGCAAAAGGCTTGAGCCATAGCCATGAAGTTATAATTAATACAAACCTCTGTGTGTTTACTTGGTGGACGCAATTAGGAGAGATTTGTCCTGACCACCTGAAGGCCAGAACACAAAAAACTTCCAGCTGCAATTACATCTGCAAAGTTCCTCTTATTAGTTAAGCTACAATGCAAACAGGATTGAAATATGAAGATGTGGACATATTTGGGAGCCATTATTGTGCTTCAGATTTACCTGCAACACTTTCACCATCTGAGTCAATGTTGCATTAGAATTGAAAAAAAGGATTCCTCTTAGAGTAGTTTACTTGTAGAGAAGCCCAAATTCATGTCTTCTGTCTATCTGTTAATTTGTGATTTGTGATCTGTCTGTAGTCTGTCAGTTCAATATAATTTATGTCTTTCCCTCTTCCTTTCTTCTCTGAGAAAGGTTTTCACTCTATATTTATTGAACAGAACAGAGGATATGGTATGGAAGGAATGTGGATTTTTTTTTTCTACAGAAATCTTTAGCAGAATTTTACAAGGGAAGAACTCAATGTATTGAATCCACTTAATTCAGAATAGAACTCAAAACTACAAAAGATGTTATCAACTTATATCTACATGTGGCTTCCAATATTTATGGGATATTTGTTCTGCTTAATATTGATTTCAACCTGTTTGCTGTTTACGGCAAATAAGAGTTACAACATAGCACACACACACACACACACACAACACACAACACACAAACACAAACACATTCTAATAGAAATTAAATCAACTGAAAAACAATAAAGCATAAATCTTGAAGTTTAAGAAAATATTGAGCATAAATAAAGACAATATAGCAAGCATTAATAACTGAATAAATTAAAACGAAGAGAGAATTGGCAGAGAAGCAAGCCATGCAAGTATACTGAATTGGAAACTAGAATAGGATGGAATGAAGGAGGCTTATGGGGCTTTTCCAATATTACTTAAATAACAGATAGTCAAAGATGGGGATTCTAAAAGGATCCGAGAATGCCAGAGTGGTAGCAAGCTTCTTTGGAGAATAACTGAAATCCCAACACCATGGACAGATATGCACCCCAGAAATATATGCTTCTTAGTCAGATTTGATCAAAAAGTCTGTACCAACACAGAAGATAATCAAACTGTCAAAGGATAAAGATTTAGAGAAAATTCTCAAGGCAGAAAGAGAAGTCACACTACAAAGTGATGTCATATCCACCTGACAACAGACTTTTCCATAGCATCTCTTTAGGCCTGATGAGTTACTTTCTTTTTACTTGAGAGGGTGGAAGCCATAGGAGGGCCACAGCAGGTTTCTCATAGCCCTGCTACGGACCAGGCTTTAGTTTCCCTTTACTGGAACTGGCTGGAGCTGAATAAGCAGTTCTCAGGAAGACCACAACTCAGGAGCAACCAATCAGCATTACCCCACAGCCTTCTGAAGGCTCAACAAGGGTCTCTACCCCAGCCTTCTGCTAACTAAAGATAGCTTTCCCTACCCTGCTGCTGGAATGTCCCTAACCACTAGAGCCTCCCACCAGTCAGCCCCAGACTAGTCTTTTCTCCACCAATCAGCCCCAACTAATGCCTCCTCCTTGGAATTCTCTAACTCTTCTTAAAAGGAGCTTGCAACCTTCTCTGGGGGTTGCCATTTTCTACCCCAATATGTTGACAGTATTTTAATAAATACTCTTGCTGATTGCAAGCCAATATAAAGTAGTAGAACTAATAAATGTTATCAGCATATTTATAGTATATAAAATCAACCATACCAGCCAGAATCTTTAGTATTAAGCTAATACTTAATTTTCTGAACTAACAATTAAGAAAGTAACTATGTTTATAATTATTATATAAATGAAGTACACTACATAGGAGTACATTTCAACAACAATGTTACTGATTACTTAAACAAAAATAACATATAGTTGATGAAGGGATTAAAGAAGAAGAATCCCAAAATAGAAGTGTATGTGGTATGCAAGTATTGAAAGAATCAACATTAAAAAATATCCATCCTCCTAAAAAACACCTAATGTTTCAGAAAAAATAGGTGTCTATTAGGATTCCTGATAACTTTCTTTGCAAAACTAGAAAAGGTGCTTTTAAAATTTTAGTGGAACCACAGATGACCTCTAGTAAAATAAGCAAAAGTATTTTACAATAAGACTTCAAAATATGTTACAAAGTTGTAACTGCCTAAATGGCACTATAGTTACATGAACACACAGACCAATGATCCAAGTCTTTTAGAAAACCTTAGTATGTACAGACAACTATTTTTCCTCAAACGTGAAGAAATAATCTACTCAGATATTTAAAGAAATAATGGCCAGCAACTTCTCAAAATGAAGAGAACAAGGTATAAATTTATGAATTTTAGAAAACAGCAAGTAAAATAAATATTACTATATGTATATCCATCCTATTCACATCTAGAAAAACAGTGAGGAAACCAAAAGAATTTCAGAAGTGTCTCAGGGGACACAGCACAAACAACAGACATAGATTTTCTCAGAAAAATAAAAGTGAAATAGTTAACAAAGTTCTGACTTACTGCACAAGATAGATTTAAAAAATGTTATTCAGAGAAAGAGTAAAGACATTTAAAAAAAATCAAACTTTCATATGGAAAAGAAAGCTATCAAAGAAAGGATAGCAGGAATAAAAATTTGTTGATTCTTAATTTAAATACTATATACATAGGTGGACATATACATATATATTTAAATATAATAAAGTAACAGTGATCACATCATGTGTATAACTGAAGTAATTGACAGCTGGGTGAGTAGGTATAGGAGAAAGAACTTGGGAACATTCTGGTACAAAGTACCTACACTACCTTTGAATGACACCATGCTGTTTGAAATGAAACTTAGTTGCTGCTAAGAGTGGAGTAGATTTTGAGGGAATGTAGGTGGAACAGTAAAGCATAGGGAATTTTGGACAAAAATATGTGAAATTGCAATGATGAGTATGATGCTTTGTAGTTGTTAAGACCACACAATGCTCTATCATGAGCAATCAGTACTTAGAAATTCAAACTTCAAAGTCCATTAATAGGCCTTACTATTTAAGAAGGGGATGGCAAACATTACCATACAATTTAATGTCATTACTAATAAGTTAAAAAAATTGATTGAAATTGGGGGATGAAACTTGATTAAAGTGAATTTGGAGTGAGTCTGCAACATTAAAGACAAAGTAACTCTTCAGAAGCTTTTTACTCTAGCGGACAGAGTTGCTTCATGTTATTTACTGTTTTTACCTGTATTTATTTTGAATTGCCCTAAACATATTCTAAGTTCTATTTTACATGATAAACAGAAAAAGAGACTCATTAAAAACACAGCACACTTAATTTACAAATTTTATATATTTAAATATACAAAAATACTGTTTCAATAGAATATATACATTTGAATTTAAGCTGGTTAGGACAACTAATAAATTGGTTGAGAATCTTAAGAATTGAAAGGTAAAAAAATAGAAATAGAAATTATCATAATGTGAATTCTAAATTATTAAACTGAAAATAATCAACACGCAAATGTAATTATAACTTCTTATCCTTCACTTTGTTTTCTATTTTTCTCTGACTTGCAAAAGATGACATCTTTCAAAATCAAATTTATATGTATATTTCCAATGTAAAATTTAATATTTATGAAAGTCTTTATTTAAATAATATTTGGGTTTAAGCAACATTGTGAAATGCTGACCCATATTTGTTTGATTTGGGCTTGAACTCATAGCATGGCAGAGGCTGGTTTAGACTAAAAATGAAGGTTTTGCTAAAGATCTTACAAACTAAAGGAGGAGAAATGCTTTACATGAAAATAAAGGAAATGAGCATAATAAATTAATGTTTTTCACCTGGAAATTTCCTATTGATTTTAAATATTCTGTGGCAGCTAGGTTTGTTATGAAATCTAGTATTCTTTACATATTAAATGTCAAAAACTATCAGTTTGTTATTAGTCAGGTATAGACATACTCTAAGAGGTTGATTTTTATCTTTAGTCCATGTGCACATAGTCACCCCACCCAAAGCACCAAGTCCAATGTGCATAGTTATATTTTTATAACCTCTTTTTCTTTTATTGAAAATGGGTTCTTTTCTCATATATTATATGCTGATTATAATGTCCCCTCCCTCTACTCCTACCAGTTCCTTCATACCTTCCCTCCTCTCTGGGTCTGCTCCCACTCTGTCTCTCATTAGAAAATGACAGGCTCCTAAGAGATAACAACCAAACATGACAAGATAAAATATAATAAGATGAAGCAAAAGCTGTTACATTGAAGTTGGACATGACAACCCAACAGGAGAAAAAGAGTCCCAAGAGTAGGCACAGGAGTCAAAGACACACTCATTCTCACAATCAGAAATCTCATAAAAAATACTGAGCTAATAACTATAATACATATGCAGAGGACCTGGTGCAGACCCATGTAGGCTCTGTACTTACTGCTTTAGTCTCTGTGAGCTCATATACACCTTACATAGATGATTGAAAGGGCTTTGTTCTCTTGGTGTCCTCCATCCCCTCTCACTCTTATAATCTTTCTGCCTCTTCCTTTCCGGGATTCCTTGCTCTCTTAGGGGAGAGATTTGCTTCAGCACTGTTGGAGTATTCAAGGCCTTCTGTGGTAGGAGATAGGTTCTAATGGAGTCATATTACCCTGGCTGTTGTTAATTGCATTTTTATGCTGGTTTCTTGGCACCTAGGTTTGGGATGTAAGGATGTAGATGCTGATTTCTGGAGGTCTGTGGACAACCTAACTGGTTTTCTGGCAAGCATGGCCTGTGTCTGAAGTTGTTTCTTATAGAGATAATGGACATTGAGTTTGTAACTACTCCTCATGCATACTATAACTAAACAGGAATAGTATGGACAGAGCATGGGATTCAAGTTTTTCGTAGATGAGATGGGAACATGTGATTGTTGATGAATTATGAATTTGTGTTGAAGGGATCTGTTGACTGTTGCTTATATAAATAAAAATATAAGAGGTGGTATACAGAAGTATTTGTATGTACATTTATTTCTATGTTTCAAATGTTCCCTCACAAGATAGCCACTGTAGGAGTGTTGACAGATATGGCTTTAGACAATTAGACAATGAGGATTCCACGCTGATTACTGTGTTTAAAATTGTTTTCATGGGTATGGGCTAGCATTTGCCAAAGTAGGTTCTTTCGAAAGAGGGATCTTTCTATTGTGACTTTTTTGGTATTATCTTGCTCATACACCAAGTTATGAGTTATCTTCAGCTAAAGGGAAAATCAACTTCTAGTAAATATACATGTTTTTAAATCACTAGTATAGTCATGACAGAAGAAAGAGGATTATGATATGGATCCACATATGTCAGTTTTGCCAGGAAAGATGACTGAGAAGTGACAATACTCTGCTGGCATGCTTAACACAAAGGTTTCACTTTCTAATATTTCCCAATGACATGAAGCTTCTTTGAAAATGCCTTCTTTGGGGAGTGAGATGGGAACTAAGTAAAATCAACCCAAAGCATAACCTTAATGTGCTAGAAATGTCTACGTATATTACATACAGGCATATTCATGTATATGTATGGAAGTGATTATGCATGTTGGGAAATAGAGTGAAATATATATGTACATTAAAATATACTCACTATCCTGATGTTACAGGCCTGACAATTAAAGCATGTGTAAATGCTACACAAATACGTTATAATGGATAAAATCCAAACCACATGATAACAACCCAAGAAAGATGCAGAAAAAGCATCACTTTTTACTCAGTGCTAGTTGGAATGAAAAAAACAATACAATTACTCTAAAAAAAATTTATAGTTGGTTACAAAGTGGTACACAAGTGAATATATAGTATTGTTCTTTAATTTATTCGTATGATTAAAAAAATCTGTGCTGACACAATGGCTTATAAAATCAAATATGATAATCATAAAATCTTAAGTGGAAATTATAATTGGCAAAAAGTTGGAAGTAACTCAAGTATCTTTCAATAGGTTTATGAATAATCGAACTTTGATATACCCATACACTTGAGTGTCAATGTTTTCTAAGTATTATGCCTTTCTTGTGACTCTGACAAAATGCCCAACTAAAAGTAATGAGGGGTCGACTTTGACTTACCTTTTGAGGGTACAGCTCATCACAGTAGGAAGGGCACAGAAGTAGGAATGTGAAGCTGTTACTGAATCCCTAGCTGTGAAGCAGGAGAGGAATGCGCTGTTACGTTTGCTTTCTCTTTCTTATTCAAGCCAGATCACAAGCCCATGGGGTAGAGAAGATATATTCACAGGGGGTTTCTTACCTCAGGTAAATCTATCTATAAATTCCCTTATGGTGTGAGCAAAGCTTTATGTCTGAGGTGATTCTAGATCCTGTCATACCGACGTTTAAGTAAAGTAGGATAACAGAGGACAAGTAATTGCTTTTTAGAAAAGTCTGAAGAGGTAAAATTCCATTTTCCATATATATGACATTCTGGGAAAGAAAGATATAAAGACAGGAGAGTGAATGGAGTTTTCCAAATACTCATGGTTGAGTTAGAGACATACAGATGGAGCCAAGGAAGTATTTAGAACAATGAATCCTACTGCAAATAGCAATGTGATGGTAGCTACCTCACATGTATTTCTCAAAAGTCACATAATTCAATGTTACAAATAAATTCTAATGCTAGTTATGGGCTTAATTAATAACAATGCATTCATCTTGAGCTCATCAAATGTAACAAATAGGTAACACTATTGCAAAATGTCCATTACATGGCCAACTATGTAAGTAATTAAAAAAATATGGGACTTTTCTATTTTTTGAACAACCTTTTGCAAATCTAAAACTTCTCCAAGAAATAAAGCCTATTCTTAAATAAATGATTCACATACACATATGTTTTAGGAACACATGGTACCATCTGCAAGAATTCCCAATACCTAGACTTAAAAATCCCAAGCAAGTAAAAATATGTAATGTTATCATGTTATAACTCAAAATGTGCCATATAACTCCATGAGTCCACTATAATATCAATAGACTATTGAGTCAATAAATAATGAGGGAGAAGAGATATACCTTCACTGCCAAATTACTTATGAATATTCTTCACGGTGGTGATTAAGCCCCATTTCTTAAATGTAGGCTCTGAGTAGTGACTATCTGCAAACAACAAACATGAAATTGTGGGGTGAATGAATCAGGAGAGATGCATGTGAGCAATTTTAAATGGAGGAAGTAGATCCATAGTCCTTGCCTCAGTCTTTAAAGAAAAAATCAACAGTAACAAGTCAAGTCAGTAGTATTCAATTCTTGATGTAATAAATGTAGAACATTGTCTTGATAGACTTCCTGGCCAGTGTAACTATGTTCAGTTTAATCATGAGAAAATATTAACCAGAACTCATTAGGGAGACATTCTGCACAATCGTCACCAATGTTGATCAAAATCAGGCAGAGTCAAAAAACATCAGGTAAAATCTATCGCAACTAAGAGAATCTTAAGACATAACTATTAAGGCAATATGGAATCACAAATGGACACCTGGGGCAAATAGGAATGTTAGGTGTGTCCTACAGAAGCCTAAACAAAAGGATGAGCTCATAATAATCTATTGTCTAGTTATTGTAATAGGTAATCAATAATGATGTAATATACTAATAACAAAGAATAAAGTTTATTGGAAATGCTTATACCATCTTCCAAACTTTCTATGTCAAAAATGATATAGGATTCGAGTCCAGCCTGGGCTACCCAGTGAGTTCCAGGAAAGACACAAAGCTACAAAGAGAAACCCGTCTCAAAAAACCAAAAAAAAAAAAAAAAAAAAAGATATAGGTAATATGAAAATCTTTTTTTAAAAATTATGTAAGGTTTTCAAAATCACAGCGTTAAGTTAAATTATAAGCAAAGCATGTATTTTTATGCCATATATGTGTATTCTGGATGTGTAAATATTTTATCTAAGCCAATAATAATAGCAAAAACAATGAAGGTGGCTAGTGAATAAGCATGTCTGCAAAAATGAGATGAAAGCCCAACAAGCAATTGAACGTGTGCAAGAATTAATTAGATATCAGATAATGAAGTTATTACACACCAATAAAAGAGCAACATTGAAACTTCAAGAAGCACCAAAAATTTTTGGAGGATTGGTGTTATTGAATTTCAAATAAGTTGGTAAACAAAATGTGAGGTTCCAAAAGTACTTTTGAAAGTGTTAAATCATTTTGCAAAGCTAAATGTAAGCCTGTCTTCATTTACATTGGCATTTATTGTTCATATGTTACAAGGTATTTCATTATGACACCATAAATGTATATAACACATTTTGTTAATTTCCCCCATTCCCTTCTCTTGCCTCCCTCTCTCTCCCTCCATGATATCATTCATCTTCTTAGACTCTCTCTCTATATATTCATGCATTATTTTGTTTATTTATTTTCTTCAATGACTCAGTGAATTTAGTCAGGGTTCATTAGGCCAGTATGGACAAGAAATTATTTACAGCAGTATGGACAACTTATTAATGCAAGCTTACCTTTACCTTTTACAAAAGTAAGCATACACCTAAGAATTTAACCAAGAGAGGTTAAAAAATGTGTATATGCATGTTAATAATGACATTATTAAAAATACAGACATGGGGCTGGAAAGACAGCCCTGTATTAAGGGCAAGTATTAGTCTTGCAGAGTACCTGCTATTGGGTCCTCACAACCTACTTTACCTTCAGCTCCAAGAGATCCAAAACCACATTATGGCCTTTGCATGTACCCACACATGCATGGCAGACACACATGCACATCAATAAATATAAACTGTGAAAACAATACACAAACCAAGAGAGTCTAAACTCAACCAACGCAGACATGAATGATCAAACAGATATTATTACCCATAGAAGAATCTTTCACAGTGTAAAGGGATGAGATGTCAGAATGTGGTGGTGGGATCCAGAATCAAAGGGATAGTTTAGTGCATGGTTTTATTCATATGAAATTCGAGGTAAAAAAAAAAAAAACTAATTTCATAGAAATAATAATATTTACTTTAAAAGTGAATGAGAATATAGACGAAGTACACATAGGTAAAATTCTTCAAGTGGATCTATTTCTTGACTTTTTAAGAGTTTTATTAAAAGATCATGCAAGCATCAGGTTGAGTTCTGCAAGTAAAGTTGAAGAGAGGGTAGCGGGAATCTGTGAGCAAGAGGCATCGAGACCATGATGGGGAAACTTACAGACACAGACCAAGTAAGCCAGTGCGAACTCATGAACTCTGGACCAACAGCTGTGGAGCCTGCATGGGACTGGACTGGGCCCTCTGCATGGGTAAGACAGTTGTGTAGCTTGGTCTGTTTAAGGGGCCCCTGACAGTGGGAGTAGGATCTATCCCTGATGCATGATCTGGCTTTTTGGTACTCATTGCCTATAGTGGGACATCTTGTACAGCCTTGATGCAGGAGGAGGGGCTTGGACCTGCCTCAGGTAAATGTGCCAGGCTTTCCTGACTCCCTATGGGAGGCCATATCTTTTCAGAGGAGGGGCTGGGGGGGGGTAGGCTGTCAGGGAAGCCTGGTGAGGACCAGGAGGAGGAATGGGGGGGATCTGTGTTTGGTATGTGGGATTAATAAAAATTTCTTAATAAAAATGAATTAAATAAAAAATAAAAGAGCATGCATTTATGAAAACCCATCAATTTTAGATCTCTGTATTTTGTATTAGCTAATATTTACCTTTATATAATTAATTGCCATGCTTGCCGAATGACACATACATTTTGTAATTTTAATTGACAGTATTAAATTTGGTAAAATTAGTGTTTTGCTGTAGTTTGAATTTTTTTAACTAGTCATGATAGACACTTCTTATTATTTCCTTTCTTGGAAGCTTTTCAGTCTGCATCCTGACTGGTTCTTGTAAGGTGTGCTTCACAAGGATGAGAATTAAGGTGCTTAGTGTGCACATATTTGGGAGTTTTCTTTACTGTCTCCTTATAAAATAGCAGTGCTTGAAATACACACTTTTCTCTTTAAAACAATCCTGCACTTGACACTAAGAGAGCTAACAGCACAAGGACATAATAGGCCAGGTGTTCTGTTTCCCAGGCAGGAGAAGAGTGGGTGTTGTAATCCAGGGAAGAGATGTCAAAGGAAAAAGCTTACAGATGAACTCCAAAAGCAAGGGCAGCAAAGGGACAGCAGGTCTGGAGTGACAGCTATGATTTGTAGTTTGCAGCACAATTTCCACATTCATAAGAGCTTACCTGGGCTTTTCTGTTATGCCCCTCCGGCAAGGAGCTTCTCATGGAGGGCAGATGGCGTGCTATTTCCCTGGTGTCAGAATCTACGAATGTCTGTTTTACTCAGTTTATTTTAAATAAATTTCTTCTTCTATTGAAATATTGCACCATACACGGCAGAAAGCAGAAGGGGTGATGATGCAGCATACAAATTCGAAACTGTAATAAGAAGCCAGGGCAGCAGGTGCAGTTGGCTGAAAAATGGAAAAGGCACAGTGTGGCACAGACAGCAGGAGATTAGGAGAAATGTACAGGCGTTTTACAGAGAGAAAAAGTTAGTACCAAACAGATTTGAGAAAGGAACACAATAACATGGTTACAGAATCAGTGCTGAGAATAGAAATGCTTAAGTTAGGTCCTTAGATTCTACAGCAAAGCATAAGGCAAATGAGGTGGAGTGGCCATCTTTTTATACTGTATAAGCACAGAAATCATGGCATCTACTATGAGATCACTGCAGAGGCCAGCAACTGCGACTCACAGGGTAAACAGAGCTTGTGATCTAAACAACCATAAAAAGGAAACCAGACTGACAATCTCACAGACAAAAACACAGCAAGCTAACCAACCAAATATAAACTGAAACTAAGAATATGCCACAAAAACCTCTGCACTTTTTTCATAGTCTAAAATGTTTACTATCTGGCTCTTAACTGCAAGGTTGTCCTCCCACTTGGAGCGTTGATTATTACTTATTTAGCTAACCATTAATCTTGCATGAATCATTAGTGAATATAATCATTTTTAGTGCCTAGCTTGAACCAGATGCAGTATGCTGCACCCTAGAACAACACTAAAGATTACAGTCTGGAAGCTTGTCATGTAGGTAACGTGAGAAAAACTCAGAAACTTCTTCAAACAAAGGTGATTTTCTTAATAACAGGTTTGGAGAAGAAGCATACATATTTTCTAGCAAAGAACAATGAGTCTTTCCTAATCTTGGAAAACTTGGGGCTACCAGATGAGTGTAAAGTAGTCTAGAAGCATAAGGAAGAAGGAAAACTAGTCTAGAAAGAGGGAGTGACATGGATACATGCTTTCAGGGATGAATGCATTCTGACTAGTTTGAGGGGGGAGAAAGCAAATCCTTATGGAACACCGAGAATGAGGGATGTGAGAGATAAGGATATGCACTGTGACGTGAGAGGAGAGTGCTCGCAGGCTATAAGTGTTGGACACTGTTCACTGTCAACCTAGCTCATGAATAGGGCTACCCTTACTTCTACTTTTCATCTTTTTTTCTTGATTATGGGGACGGTCAAGCTTAGGAAGGCTTGCATCAGGAATGTGCAGTTAAGTTAAATTTACGTGATCTTGTGTCCCATTGGAGCTACTACTGGATAGATCTATCAGGCTGCATACTTTCTTTTCCTCTGGAAACGCAAGCTGGAATGGCATGTGCATTTAGAGATGCTATTGGGCATCATGAGTTCCTGTGCAGATGTCTTCCTGAGAATAATGTCAGCAGGAAAAATGCAGGCATGAGAAAGAAAACAAAAGTGAAAATAAAACTTGGCTCACATCCCAGAGGAAACAAGTGGAATACATATTTAGCCATAGCTGAACATGTATCACTATATCAAAATATTTTTAATTGGTATTTGCGAGGCAAGCTCTTTACTACTAAGATATACACCTAACCCTTGCCAACTTTTCTAAACCAAATCTTTATTTGCTAATCATATATTTGAGTTGGATATCTTTTTCTCAGCCATAATTCAAAGAATTCCCAGGCCTTCTAGACATTGAAGCTTAGAAAAATGATGATGTTATCTTATGTTTCCTCTAGCATTCTTCCAAATTTCCCAATTTTCAGGTACACAGAGAAGAACTGAAAACATATGGAAGTCAGTGGGGGAAAATTTGCATTTATTCAAATGCCACACTTTATCTCATGACTCAAAGGAATACAACACACTTAGATATACTTGTTCAGTCAGTACATGAGTCACCTATTATGGGTATTATATTTTTCTCGGGGATAAAAAAATGTAACTGCAAATAAACATGTCTTCTCCCCTTAAACTATATATATATGTGAACTTAAATTTAATTATTAGGAATGTAAAAATGATCAGGGAAATAGAGTATGGTTCTTCAAGCACTGGACAGAAAAATATGAAAACTAACTTCACTTATATCATTCAGTTCCAGAATCTGACTTCCTCTTACAATACAATTACCCCATCAATTATGCTCAGGCTTCGAACATCACTAGCATTTTAAGATAGAAGCACTGAGGTGGTTGCTCTAGTTTTCAGAAACAGAAGTTGTCTCATTTACAAAATATCCAAATACTTAAATATCTTGCTTTGGTTCTCTTTGAATAAAAATAAATGGGGACTTGTTTGGCTGGATCATCATTCTTAGAAGATCCAGGACAAAATCTGCTATGGCAATATTCCCATTGCAGAAAGAATTCCGGCCTCTAGTGAATGATGTAGAAGTGCTGTTGATGTCATTTCTGTCCTAAATGGTAGATTCATTTTTCATAGCTAGTGATCAGTGGTGAGTTGGTGGTAGTCTATTATTGTCCACCAGTGTGCTGACTCTGAACACTTGAACTTCTGGGAATGTCTTGAAGAAAAATAAATATAGATTAGACAATTATTTAGAAGTTTGATTTGGCTGTTGGTTGTGATTCATATATATAAAACAAACAAGGGAGGAAATGTCATTTTGAATTTTTGAACCATTTTGTAAGATAGCTCTAGAAGTAGCACTTCTGTGCATGTTCAAAGGAGATTTTGAACTAGATGCAAAATGGATTGATATTTATTCTTATGTATTTGTATTACTATGGAGATATCATTTTTTATTTTTCTTTATTAAGAAATTTTCTACTCACTCCACATGCTATCCACAGAACCCCCCTCCTCCCTCCTCCCACCCCCAGCCCTCTTTCCCAAGCCACCCCACATCCCCACATCCCCCAAATCAAGGTCTCCCATTGGGATTCAGCAAAGCCCAGCACACTGCGCCTAGGCAGGTCCAAGCCCCTTCCCACTGCGCCAAGGCTGTGCAAGGTATCATACCACAGGCACTGGGTTCCAGAAACCTGCCCATAGACCAGGGACAGATCCCGATCCTTCTGCCTGGGTGCCACTCAAACAGTTCGAGCCAATCAACAGTCTTCCATGGAGATATCATTTTGTGTGCTAGGGAGATGATAGTGTACTGGATTTATTTTTGTCTAGTGTGGCTTTTCTTTTCTTCTCTAACCATCCTTTTTATCCCTAACAGATTGCAAGTCCCAGGATGCACAGAACTTGAAGTTTTTCACTAAATGGTCTTTATCAGAAGATCTTAAGTTAATAATGCATTTAATCCAGAAATAAATATGCAATGAGCCTATCACTTGGGATATTTCTAGACTGCCAATGGAGCTTGAATGTATCCAAGTAGTGCAGTAACAATAGCTATATTCTCAGTGGAGACTGGTCCCAGATCTTCCTCTGCAGATGCAGTAAATGATCCACAGCACCGTGTACAAGCATTCGGGGGATGAGTGTCCTCAGAATTCATCCTGTCACAGGCATACTTGTGTCGTGCTCAAAAAGGGCTGGGCATCCATCTGAAGCAATTTCTAGTGGCTTAGTAATCTTTCCGTTTTTCTTCCCCCCCACAGGAGCAAAAATAAGATTTTTTGTATAAGATGAACTATAAATGCAAGTATGGATCCCAGGAGAGCATTGTAGTCTTGCTTCAAGCAAGCTGAAACATGTATGTCCACCAACTAGAAATAATTGTTTTGTACAGTATATTTTTATGAAACAAATAATTAGATGCTGAATTTCACAATCAAATAGGCATATGAGACCATGCATAAAGCTTCTCATGTTCTTGATATGGCTACTAATATACCATTTTTTAATACCCCAGATGAGTGAATTTGCAGTCTGTTTTCTTGGTCATTCGGCTGGTCTCTGTTCATTATCCTACCTTGTCTCATTTTAGAATGCAATTGCTTTCTAGGGAAGAATATGTCTTCCCACTTGAAAAAGTCAGTTTCTCTCTCTCTCTCTCTCTCTCTCTCTCTCTCTCTCTCTCTCTCTCTCTCTGTATGTGTATGTGTGTGTAATTATTACATAAATAACTAAGTGAATGAAGACTATCTCTCTATGACAAATAAAGTTAATAATATGCGGTTTAAAATATACTATGATCCTTATGCATTGCAGATAATGTAACATTAAGGAAAAAAAAACTAGTTTTTGCATTTTATTTCTCTGCTAGTGAAGGCAGACCAAATAAAACCAGCAACTGGTAACCACTCTGTCTTGATAATTCACACTGGAGATCTGCCTGTGCATGAATTCTTTGTTGTGTTAGCTTGACTGAACTTTGTTCCTCCTTGACACCCTGGTGGTTTCTAGCATATGTGTGTGTAATTACGAGTGTGTGACCTTCTACTGTTTGCCACTTAAATAGCTTTTCCTTTGCCTTTTGCCAGCTGTACTAAGTGATGTTCCCAGGTATATTTTTGGTTCTGTCAGCAGTTTAAGTATCAGAACATAGTGTACATTAAAAAAATCCTTCTTTCTTTTAATGTTAAATGTCTTATCCTGCCATTGACTATAATTCATCATAAATCTAGTACATAATCTTACAATTACTTACACTTTAAATTTTTTTCAATTTAATTTAGCATCCAAATATGTATATATCCATACAAAAAAGGGATATAATAAATGTGTGAGACAAAATTCATTGAAATAATCACTTCATAATTTACTTATTCCTTTAGTCCCCTTTGCCCAACAATCTGAACTGGCTATAATGCTTGGAGAAGAGCTACATTAACAGAATATTTTATATCCTCCTTATGACAAAAGAGTCAGAACCTCTTGCGGCCGGGCGGTGGTGGCGCACGCCTTTAATCCCAGCACTCGGGAGGCAGAGCCAGGCGGATCTCTGTGAGTTCGAGGCCAGCTTGGGCTACCAAGTGAGTTCCAGGAAAGGCGCAAAGCTACACAGAGAAACCCTGTCTCGAAAAACCAAAAAAAAAAAAAAAAAAAAAGAGTCAGAACCTCTTTAAAGCCTTAACATTGTCTTCAACAAAGTTAACCTGTGTAAAGTTCTTCAGGCTTCGTGGATGTTGTTTATTCTTAATTGGTTACTCATACCCATATAAATGTCTTCAAATTCCTCTAAACAGTGATTCAAACTTTGAAATATGTCCCAGTTATTAATATATTTGAAAACAATATCTTAGACGTGAAATGTATGTTTTGCCAAATCAAAATGAGCATTGATTTTCTTTGAGATTAAACTTTTTTTCTATCAATGATATTTTTTCCATAAACAAGATAATTTGACATGACATTGCCTTCAAATAACAGATGGCCTCAGTTTCTTCTAGTAATAACACTATTCCAATGCAATGGTCTTGGACAGATTTGAATTCTATATGTATTTTATTCAGAACCTCATTGTTCTAAATATGGGGAGATGGGATCCTGTGCTAAAAGGTGGCATAAAAAGCTGCAGTGTGTCTGCTTGTGATTTCTAGACTTTCTCATGATCATGGATCTATCTGTGAGTTACTGAGTACTCAATTTTTAGCTGACCTGAGCAGATCTTGTCTGTCGGATCTGGAGTCTAAGGACCTGAAAGAATGAGATAGACTACAGTCTACTAGTATAGACAGTCTTACTCAGTTTCACTGTGCTTCTGTACACAAAAGTAACAAAGAAAGCATGACCAATGGAAGGTTGTTTCAGTTCAGAAAAAAAAGATCAGAAAAACATGGGAATAAATACCAGTAGGCACATACAAAATATTAACACAGGAGCCATTTCCCAGGATTTTCTCAGGACTGACCACTTTAAACATAAGTGCCTGGCATGTTCTATAGATTATATCTGGGAAAGCATGAAAGCAAGGCAGAAGGTCATATCCAGATTCAGGGCACACTGACCAGATTTAGTTCTATAGCTATGCCCTGACATCCAACAAGAATAAACATATCTTATGAACTGAATGTAAATATTTGTCACAGGAGGCACAAAATCACACCCCAGAACAATCCAGGAAACAAAATGCACCTTAGATAAAAGGCCTTTGTCTTTGCCTATCTCACGGTTACCCAAGGCATTGTTCAGCATGCATTATTCTTTCGATTGTATTCTGATATATCAACCTTCTTATATTTTTTTAAATTTTAGGGTATTAATTCTTCTTTGGAGTCATTGACATCCTAGAAAAATTATGAAAAGACATATGCCAAGTACAACAGTAGTTGCAAGAACACTCTGCTAGATACTTTGCCATAAAAATGAGGATCGATGCCTTGTAAGGCATCAGCAATCTCTGTTGTTATTTCTTGTCCTGAGATTGCAGGCAACTGCTTAGAAAATGGCTTAACATTTTCATCCTGGTACCCAGGTCTATTACTTTGTAGTTCAGGACATGTAGGGCTCAGCATCCTGAAAACGCTGGGAAGGGAAGGATGAGTAATGGTTCCCATTAGGACAAAATTTTAAAAATTTAAAGTAAATAAGGTAATAGCAAGAATATCCCTGAGAGTCGTTCCCCCAAAATTACTTTTCTTTTTTCTTAGATTTTATTTTTTTAACATGATAAAATATACGATAAAACAAAAACCATCACACTGAAGTTGGACAAGGAAAAACAACAGGAAGAAAGGTGTCCTAAGAGACTGCACTGGAATCAGAGAGCCACTTGTTCGTGCACGCAGGAGTCCCATAAGAAAAAAAAATCTAAACTGAAAGCTATAATGTATATGCAGAGGACCTGGTGCTTGTTGCTTCAGTCTCTCTGGGTTCGTATGAGCTTGCTCGGCTGATTTAGAGGGCCTTGTTTTCCTGGTGTCCTCCAGTCCATTTGGCACTTACACTCTTTCCACCTCTTCGAGGGCTTTCCTGAGCTCTAAGGGGAGGGGTTTTATGGAGATATCCCTTTTAGAGCTGTTTGTTACTCTCTCTCTCTCTCTCTCTCTCTCTCTCTCTCTCTCTCTCTCTCTCCATAATGTTTGGGTGTATTTCTCTTTATTTGTTCCCATCTGCTGCAGGAGTAAGCTTCTCAGATGATGGTTGAATAAAACACTGATCCATGAGTACAGCAGAAGATTTTATTGCCTTTCTAAAAATATTTGTAGTGTTTGGTTTAACCCTAGGTCTCTGGGCTGTCTGGTATCGGGGTTTTAGTTACCGAAGCAGTGTCAAGTATGAGTTCTATTTTGTGGGTTAGAACTTAAGTCAAATCAGATATTGGTTGGTTACTCTCATAAGTTTTGTGCCATCGTTACCCTAGTGTAATTTGCAGGCAAGGCAGATTGTGGATCATCGGTTGGAGCTGGGTTCGTGTTCATGTTTCTTTTTGATAGCCTGTAGAGCATCTTCCCATACTAAAGACATTACAACGTGGGGGTGAAGTTCTATGCAGGCACCACTTCTGCCTCTCCATGTCCTCTGAGCTGTATGGGCATTTTCTTCAGTAACAGAGTTTTCCTGTCTATCTGCAAAGAACAATCTATTATCTTGACAACTTTTTGGGTTGTTTGGGGATTTCTATAAGACCTCTTTGGCCATTATATCCATTGGATGTAGCCCAGTCCCAGTACTGGAAGCTTCAACTGGTAACAAGAGATAACCAGCTGGGACTCTGTCTCCCTCATTATTTGGAGACTTCACTAAGATCACCTTCACACACATACATACATACATATATACATACAATCATACATACATATATATATGTATATATGTATATATGTATATATATATATATAACTCTAATTTTGTCTTATGTTTTGGTTTATCTTGGCGTAAACTGTTTACTCTTTCCTCTTGCAGCACATCCGTTGTTTTCTTTAGTAAGAGTAGGAGACTGGGATTAATTCTAGATGTAAATGATTTTTCCCTTTACATGTCTTTTTCTTCAGATTTTACTCTGAGTCTGGGAATTTTGGGAATGATTTAGCCGATTCTACTTTCTACCACTCCAAAAGCAGACTGAAGATCTTACTTGATGATGGTGGGTACCTCCAGACATGATCATCAAGGAAGACAACATAGAGCTTGTCTTCCAGTCTCACTTCTTTTGGTGTTTTCAGAATAACCCAGACACGTGGGCAGTGGTTTTCCCATATTATATAACAAGCTTTCCCAATTTCTTCTCAGCAAGTCTTGCTCAGCTGGCAAAGTATTGCAGTAATGTTTTGATTTAAATGAAAGTATTTACTTACATTAAACATGGATATTTTCTTAAGATCTCAATTGTCTGTCAACTGCAGTCAAGAAAACTGGAAACCTTTGTTATATAATATGATATGTGAAAAATATCTTATAGTTCAATTCAGTGAATTTTCCTCCAAATTTCCAGGAGTACATTGGTGCATGTTGTGTGTGTGTGTTTGTGTGTGTGTGTGTGTGTGTGTGTGTGTGTGTGTGTGTGTGTGTGTGTGTTTGGGAACTACATTCAAAATATAGTGTTAAGACATCATTTTGGTTGATGTTCATGAGGATTATCATTATCCAATGATAGCCCAGCGAAATTAGTCATACAATTTAAATTCTGTCATAGTAAACATGAATAACATTTTCAAAATCTGTAAGTATTGAGCTTTTATATCAGGAAGAACCTTGGATTCTGTGACATTTTATAGAAAACTTTTTTGCCTTTGTTAATATCATTCATATTTTGTGCTACAAATGCTAATTTTAGCTATTCCGAGAGCTATATATTTGCTTATTGGAATAATGTTTCTTAATATTAAGACTTAAAGTGAACAATCATGCTGTAACATAGTGAATTGATTACTGTGTCTAAAAATTCATGTTTTTAATCCAAAACAGGGGAAAAAGGAGGTTTTGGTATATGTTCAACTATATTCACAGGACATATGTATTTTTTTTTTATTTAAAAAAGTTTAGTAGGCTGGGCGGTGGTGGTGCATGCCTTTAATCCCAGCACTTGGGAGGCAGAGCCAGGTGGATCTCTGTGAGTTTGAGGCCAGCCTGGTTTCCAAAGCAAGTTCCAGGAAAGGCAAAAAGCTACAGAGAGAAACCCTGTCTCGAAAAACCAAAAAAAAAAAAATGTTTAGTAGAGTAGTAATTGATCAAATGAAGTAAATTGCTATGTACAGAGTTAAATAAGATTAGTTTTATTCTACTGTAAAATGATTAAATTAAAAGTTAAAATTTCAGTGTATAAATAGAAAAATATAGGTATAAGTTTATGAGCATTTTCTATATATTTAAATTAACCATTTTAATAAATTTTTCCATTATGAAATATAATCAAAATTAATACACAGGTGGGTGTATCAATATAATATATAATTACATAAAGAGATGTTGTCACTGACCATTTGACATGTAGACACATGTGTTTCTAAATCTTCATGTGGAAAAGTGAAATAATCTTTCAGTGACAGCTAAGTAGTTCCTCAAAAGTAAAACAACTCAAGAGTACAATTGTGTCTCATACAATCAGGAATCATAGAACCAAGATAACGCTGTGTGATATGACTGAAGGGAATTGTTAGAAATGACTGTGGTTTGAATATGTCTCTCCAAATTGGCACACAGGGAACTTCGTTTCCTATACAACTGTGTTGAGATTTCGGGCTTTGGGAAACCATTCTGATCATGAAGTCTCTTCCTCCTTCAGTGCATTGATGTTGGTATAAGACAAAGATTATACCAACATCAATATATGGGTGTGATTTCTTGCTTTTTCTCCTACCACATGAGAAATAGCATTCAAGGTCTTATGCCACATGCCTTACCTGGACCCTTACAAAACACCAAACCCATCTTAATACTAAGCTGGTGCTTCCCTCTTTCACAGCAGTTAGTAAATAAAAGTCTGCTCTGTACAAATTACCCAGTCTGTGGTACAAATTTGCCAACAGAAATCAATATGATGAAATAGATAGGTTAATGTAGTTTAGAAGCACAGCAAGCAAGGGGATGATAATGGCTGCTATTTATGATTGGTTCTATTGTAATGACTACTTGTGCTCTATGCTTTATATTAACACATATCCAGTGTCCAAGGCAGCTCAGGCCACAATGATCTGTGGACTGGGCAGCTGGTCACAGCGATTCTCACAAGTCTAGAAGCTGGAGGGTCCATGGTTATGGTTCTGCTTTCTTCAGTTGTTAATATCATGTTTGTTACTAAATTAGTCATTTCTTGTGCTAACTTTAGAAATTGAACTTTGTCCCAAGCATGTAGATATGGGAAAAACCAGAACTGGCATAAGTTAGTGCTACCCCAGGTGTAAGGAATCTGCTCATCGTCTCAGATACATACATTCCTGCTCAAAATGAAAAACTGCTCTCTACATGACTTAAAAAAAAAAACACCTCTATGGTAGATTATGTTATTTTACTACAGAAAACACAATAAAGGAAATAATGAGAAAAATATATTAAATTTTATGTTCATAAATGTGCCTGATAACTGTGATTATAAAATTATTCACATTTTAGCATTATGGGGCAGACCTTTAATCTCAGCACTCGGGAGGCAGAGACTGGCTGGTCTATGTGAGGTTGCAGCCACAGCGGTTTTCATAGCCTGAGTTTGACCAGTGAAAGCTACATAGTGAGGCTCTGTCTCCAAGAAATACAAATAAGTCAAACACTTAACAATACAGAAAATAAAATCTATATGCTGACATTAGCTTAACTATTGAAAACCAGACTTTCAAAGAATGCTTAATACTTGCTTTTTTTCTTAAGTGTCTGTCTGTGTGTGGCCACAGAAAGGTAATGAAAACGCCAAAGGTTAGTAGTGATATGGTAACACATTATTGTATAACACTTAATGAGTTAACCAGACTTCCACTTTTTAATTTCTCTGTTTTCTAAACCTTACTTTCCCTAAGCAATCTATATATATGACCTAGTGAAGAAGAGAGTTTTACAAACAACAGCAATGTTGCAGAAGGAAAGTTAAATAATAAATAAATAATTGTCAGAAAAACAAAAAAAAAAAAGGTTTATCTCTTGTCATACAATGGGTATCTCAAGGTAATTGGGTATTCCACTGAGTGTTGAAATTAGAACACATTTGGAGGCTTCTGACAGTGTTCAGATTTTGTTTTCATCCTCTGAGATACTGCGATTCACTAGGGAAACCTAGCATTCCAAATGTGTTAGGAAATACATAATGTGTCAACACATTGTGACATGGGAGTGATGCTAGGAAAAGCTGTTTGGGCTATTAATAACACAAAATCAGCTCGTTCTAATAGTAGGGAAAACAGGAGTAAAGTCTTGGATTTGCTTTCTCGTTCCCTTCTTTTTACTCTATTGTTTCCTCCTTATTCTTCCTCCCTTCTTCTCTCTTTCCTTCCCTTTCTTCCTTACTCCCTTCATATTTTTGTCTCTTATGTTTTTTTTTTAAAGAAGTGGTTTAACAAATTAAAGTTGTGATGCTTTGTGTTGAAATTTTTTCTTCCAGGTAGTTATTTTCACAGATGTAGAACAATTCATTTATACAGTATCTCCGTTTTATTTACATTGCATCACTGTTCCTTTCTCGTTGTTCCTTTAATAATTCTTAACGCTGTCATTTAAATTATAAATGAGAGAATATACTACAAATGTCATGAACAGGCAACACAAAGGTTGCACAAATTTTTCAACAATTTTTGGTTTCTCACTCTGTTAGTGAAAGGAGACGAGTGGTTTTAACTAGATATGTCATGGGCTCTAGGAGAGAATCTACTATATTATTCTACTGAAGGAGCATAACAATGAAATGGCTCCTAATGACACAGATTATACCCATAGATCAGTGTATCACTCAACCCTTATTAGAGACACTTCTTGCAGTAGATGGTTAGCAACCAACAGATGTTCAAAAGGACAATGTACAGGGAGGGAGACACTGTGGAGCACTCAGCATTAAATGAGATGTCTTTATCAAACATCTCCTCCCAGGTTCAAAGATCCATGCAGAAGTAAAGGCAGAAAGATGGTACAAGCCAGAGGTAGTGAATAACTGAAAGGAAACTGCAGATTTCAGCTATAATAAAAAGTGATAAGCCCACAAGCCTCTGAGCAGACCCATGTGACCTGTACATGTTCAAGCCAGACAAAAATCTCAGCACTGAGAAAGGGAAGTAGACACAGAGTCTCATTCCCAACCAAGAAGATCTTCGAAATTCATACCTGATGTCAAAGGGAAAAATAGTCTTCTACAATGTAATGTCACTGGGTGTGCCAACCACACTGGAGGGGAGGCTGTGGGACAAGGCTTAGTAGGCAAACACAAAACAGACTCTATGTTGTTGTTTTGTTTGTTTGTTTGAAGGTTGGGTTTTGCTCGTTTGTTTGGTCTTTGTGTGTGCCCTTTTGGTTTGATTTTGGTATTATTTGTCCATCTGCCCTTGGTGACATACTTGCAAAGTGGGAAAATGTGTGTCTGTATCAAGAATCAATACTCACCTTGCCTTAATCATAGGTGACATCATTAAGCCGCCTGTTATATCTGCATTGCCATCACCTAGGCAGTCAAATTGTGTTCAACGGTTACTAGCTTCATTACATTAGTTGTTGTACATCACATCACTTGATTCCTCATGTCTAAAGCACCCTGAGTAAGGGACAAATAACTATGTTTAGAACCATTCAGGATCTCACACCCCAGACCCTCTACAATACAATACCACAGATCCTAAACATGTGCAAGCCCAGAGGCGCTTCCATTTTATAAATAAGCATTGGGGAGAAATGACATTGAAGAGTAATGTAACGTATAACAATGTAACCCACAGGTAGTGGTAACAGCGATCACAAGCAGATGAAAACTCACAGCACAGTTGTCACCTTAATTCAGTGAGGAAAGAGAAAGTTCTGTGGGATTTTGTTCCCCTTGAACAGCTTGTTTCTCATTTAGTTTGCTCTTTCATTGTTATTGTAAATTGAAATTAATTTATTTCTTCAATCACATCTTTAATATGCTAACATATGTCAAATGTGTCCAATTTCATTGAACCATTTGAATTCATTCTATTTTAATCTTATTGACTATATTGATCTCATTCTACTCTTCAAACAACACAGCCAAAAATATGCTATCCATTTTAGCAAATGAAACCTCTGGGTGAAGGTTAATTACAAGGTTTCTAAATGAAACAACTGAAAAGAGACAATGATCAATTGAAAATAGTACTGCCATAGTGTGTGCATTTTCCTTCACACCATAAGGGTGGAATTACAAGCCACAGATGCCAGTTCCCAGTCACCCATGCCAGCTGGGGGTGCATTTTACTCCCACTGTTTGGAGCAACTTGGATTTGAAACTTGCTTAACTATCCTTGTATTCTGGGGGCTCCACTTGCCTCAGGGATCCGAGATCCAAATGCTTCCTCAGCTATAAAGATGGGTCCAGGTTATTATTATTTGGACTCATGTAATGTATACTTAACTTTCATACAGTAAGAAAAAGAAATCATTTTTAATGATTTGATGTCCTTCAAGCTAGGAACATTACAGTGACTGCTCTCTCGCTCTCTCTCTCTCTCTCTCTCTCTCTCTCTCTCTCTCTCTCTCTCTCTCTGGCACTTTTTCAGGGCCAGTCTAGCTATTTGCTATTCTACAGTTGCTTCAGGAGTCTGCTGTGGCAGCTGGTAGCGCTTCTCTGATGGCCAGGCTTCCAGGAAACAGCAGAGCTAAAGCTAAACCTAAAACAATAAACTCAATCCTATTAACACATTACTGCCCCTTCCCACTTTCCTCCATTCCTTTCCAGAAAAGCATCTGTCTTCCTCGTCTCCATTTTACATGCAGAGTCATTTTTAAAGTTAACAGCTTCCTAGTTATTTTTCTGTTCTCTATTTTAAAATGTGTTTTTCACACAATCATCTGGCAACCTCTCAGATAGAGGTATTGTCTACCATTAGGTTTAGTCAGCCTCCATTTATTTGTGGGGGGTGTGATTCAAGACCTTGAGTGGAAGTTTGAAACTGTATATAATACTGGCTCCTAGATGTGCTTATTTATTTTTTCTATATATGTATGCCTATGGCAAAAATTTACTCAGCACAAATTAAACACAATAAAAATTAATAATTTCAACAATAAAACATTTATAACCATACACTCTAATAAGAGTTATGTGAATGCAGTTTCTCTACTCTCTCTATCTCAAAATACTGTATTTTATTTTAGCCATTCATTTTATGCTGGTGATAGGTAATAAAATGCCTGGCAGATGAGACGAAGGCCCTCTGTGGACATACCACCATGAACATGTCCAATCTCATCTGTTCATGGATGCTATGCAGAGACAGATCGGGTTCATTCTTGGCTGAATGATGAAGGTAAGTGTGTGACACTAGCGTTGTTTTTGGACAGTTGCTTGATTTAAGCATTGTCACCCTGTGAAAGCCAATCAAAGGGACTTCATGAAGGCTAATCCTACATAATGTGTTCACCCTGAACACAGTCATGATTCACATGCCAGGTGGAACATAGTGGGATAATGTGTCATATCATCACGCTCCTCAATGCAGTAAACAGTGTAAAACTTATGTTTGGGATTTCCCATTTTAGATTTTCAGACCGTGGTTGAGCATGGTTAACTGAAGCCACAGAAAGTACAGTGATGAGTAATTTGTCCCGTCTGTTGAGAATGTGTGGCTTGCATACCGGGCAGTCAAGAATATGCATTAGTGATAGCAGCAAATATTAGAAGAATGTGGAATCATGTGACAGCCCTAGAGACACACAACTGCACTAACCTCCTGCTAGGTAGAGCTGATCCTCTGAGTTCTTGGGTGGAGATAGGATAATTTGTGTTTGTTCTAGAATATGATTAATCTTTCCTTTCTGAATGCTTGTGCTATTTAAAGAATCTTGCCTTCCATTTATATTGCATACTCATCCATTATGGGTAACAAGGTGTATTGCAAGATGCTTCAACCACCATTATTCCTTCAAAAATTTAAGTTGTTTATTCAAATGCATTTACATTATGTTTTCATTTTTGTATCAATATGCTGATTTATATCAAGGAGCCACTAATATAGACTCTTCTCCCTCTAAATACTAGGGGTTAATTCCAAGACTTTGAATAAGCGACATTAGTGCTGTGCCAATGAGCTACACTTTCAGCACACTTATCCTTTACTTTTTTTTTTTTTTTTTTTTTTTTTGGTTTTTCAAGACAGGGTTTCACAGAGCCCCACCTGGCTCTGCCTCCTGAGTGCTGGGATTAAAGGTATGCACCACCGCCACCTGGCATACATCATTAATTTCTTTCCTTTTTTCCCTCCAACTCCTTCTATGTGCTGCTTCACCCTCTCAAATTTATAGCTCCTTTTCATTAATTTTTATTGTTACACACACATACACACACACACACACACACACACAAGCATGCATGCGTGCTGGCGCGTGTATCACATATCGCATATTACAATCACATATTACAATATATATGTTACAACCTGAGGGGTCTCCTTAGTGTTCTTTATACATATATGACTTTAAGAGTGACCATTTCATATTGAATAGCCAATTAGGGTACTTACGCTTGGGACAGGATAATACTTCCCCTCTCTGTGGTAAGTAATTGCCTAATGGTCAGGAATTGCCTATAGTTCTTCATCTGAAGGTGAAGCTTCATGAGATTTTCTTCATTCACATTGGCATGTCAACTGGTGTTATCACTCCAGGTTTTATTTAAGCAGTCACATTGTTGATATTTTATGGGTATAGCTTCACTGCCACATATATAGAAGAAACAAACATTAAGCAGACTTCCTTCTCCATTGACTCTTATAATGTGTCTGCCCCTCTGCCACAATGTTCCCTTAATATTAGATATGGGAGTTTTGTTGTACATTCATAAATTAGGGCTCGGCACACCATGGTCAATTGTCTGCACTGTGTAAATCTAACCTATGTCCAGTGAATGCATAGATCTTAGAGGAAAACATATTATCACTACTTTGTTGTATCAGTATAATTTCAAACTGTGTTCTAAATACTTGACTCCACAGATAAGCATAGCTCCCACCTTTCATTAAAAAAAAAGCTTCTTTGGGGGCACACAGTGAACATTACATTAAGAGTTTAATTAGGAAGAGAGACTCTAACTGGCAGTCAAGACATAAGAAGAAGAAAAGAGGAAGAAATAAATAACACCAATGTTGCGTCATAATGCCTCAAGGAATTTTATTACTTTATATTTACCAAAATTACTCATAATATATGTATAATTGTATCTGTATGAACGTGCACACATGTATGTGACAATGCTGCTCCACAAAACCCAAACACAAAACTAAAAATCACCAGGCATGGGAACCTCTGTTCCAGTGTTGGTCAGGGTGTGTATATGACTCCCAAGGCAATATAGAGTCTCAATCTTGTCCTTGGATGCCTCTCAGAAGTTGAAGGTAAGCCCTTATTGCTGAAGACACCACACACTTTGGAAAAGAAACCAGGACTACTCAAGTTGGATTTAACTGAAAACCCCAATTCTGTGGTCTAGCTTCCATAGTACCAGAACACACTGTTAAAGCTGCAAATGGAGGGAAGCAATTAATAGTCCTATGAATATGAACCACACAATGATAAATATATCCATAATACTGCAATAGAGGCACTCACACAGCTGGTTATGTAAGCTTGCCCCATTCAACAGGAAGAAAATTATGCCTGGTACTAGAAATTAGATAATTCCCAGGGCTAGTGAGACAATAAGTTAGAGAAGACAATATATTTCCACCACTTTGATAGACAAGTATAGTTCCTTAACTGCATTCTTAGTCTTATACATAGACCAATGTAGCTTATCACACCTCAACAAATTAGCTTCTCTCTATAGCAAATGGAGACCATCTCAGAAAATGGTAGCTATCAATGAACTGTGGTGAGCCTCTCCCCTGTGGATATATCTGCCACACAGGTCTTGTATCTGTGGCTCAGGGAACATCACAGAAGAGTGGATGGGAAGATTGTGATGGTCAAAATCCCAAGAATTCTGCTGCAAGACTGACTCTCCTGGAATGAATGAACAAACTGGATTCTAACAATGAAAATATCAATAGATTTGTTAAATGAGAAGACAGAAAATTTTAGGAGTCACAAACTTAGACAAAGAACTATAGGCAACTAAGGAATGTGAAGAGCTAGAATTATTCTCTCCCAGGAATGAGCACCAGAAATTCTATCTAATGCAAAGAAGTCAGCTCAGAATTAATACACACATAACCAACTATAACTGACTTAGCTGTTTTTATTTGTAAATTTATAAATATATATGTCATAATAACCATCAAAGAATAAGAGGCTATAAATTTGAAAGTAGGAAACATTGGAAGGGGTAGAAGGAAGAATATCTTAGTTATGGTTTCTATTGTAAAGAGACATGACGGCCACAGCAATTCTTATAAAGGAAAACATTTAAATGGGCCTGGCTCACAGTTCAGAGGTATAGTCCATTATCATGTAGAAAACTTGTTGGTATGCAGGCAGACATGGTGCTGGAGAAGGAATTGAGAGTTCTACTCTTGATCCACAGGCAGCAGAAGGAGAGTGCCACACTGGGTATAGCTTGAGCATATCAGATCTTCAAAGTACATCCCACAGGGATGCACTTCCTCCAACAAGGCCACACCTCCTAATAGTGCAGCTCTCTTCTCTATAGGCCAAGCATTCAAACATGTGAGTCTATTAGAGCCATACTTATTTAAGCCATCACATTCCATTCCCTGGTTCCAGTAGACTTGTAGCCATAAGATAATGCAAAATGCATTTAATCCAACTTCAAAATTTCCCGTAGTCGATCACAGTCTTAACAGTGTTTAAAATTCCAAAGTTCAAAGTCTCTTCTGAGATTCATGCAATCCCTTAACTGTAATCTCCTATAAAATCACAATAAAAAAAAAAGGGATCACATACTTCCAACATATAATGGCAGAGGATAAACATTATCATTTCAGAATGGAAGACTGAAAGGATATTGAGGAAATATTGTACCAAAGCCAGACCCAAAACCAACTGAGCAAACTCCAAAGTCTGTATGTCCACGTCTGTTGTCAAAGGGCTCTTCAGGTGTCTAACTACTTTATCTTTGTTGACTGAAACCTATTTCTTTCTCTTGGACTGGTTCCACTTCCTGTTAGCATCTTTCCTTGACAGGTATCCCAGGACCCTGGCATCTCCAAAATCTTGGGGTCTGCAAGGCAATCCAGACTTCAACTTCACAGCTTCATGCAATGACCTTTCAGTGCTCCATGCAGGGACACACTTGCCAAATGCCTGACCTCAGTGGCTTTCCTTAGTCATAGAAAGAAATTTCATAACTCCTCTATATTTGACTTTAAAGCCAAAAACCACTTGGCCACAGCTGCCAATATCTGCTGCATGCTGAAGCTGGAACATGGCTCCCTTGTTCCATTACATCTTCATTAGCTTTCTACTTTCAGTGGTTTCCTTTATTTCCTGAATTTGGCTTTTCTGGAACTTATGCTGTACCAGGCTGTCCTTGAACTTAGAGATCCATCAGCCTCTGCTTTCTGAGTGCTGGGATTAAAAGCAGGCACCACAATGCTCAGACCTAAGCTGTTCTTTAATTCCTTTTCCCGAGTTGGAAGCTGAGCTGGGTGGGGTCATTCTCTGAGGTCATCACTTCTTTTATTCCATTTCTTAATCTGTTTATTTTCTTGAACACAAGACTTAGTTCCATTTCACTTCCTGATGCCATTTTCTCCTCAAATTGTACATTTTGTATTTTCACTTGCTCAGCTTGTTCCTTTTCATAATAAATCTTCATTAGTGTGAATGCTAATAACTATATGACAGAGTCAATACGAGGCTGTTTTAAGATTTCCTCTGGCAAAGGAATTAATCCAAAATTCTTCACTTTAGCCACAGACAGACTCTTTGAACAAGGGCAAACAGCAGCCCCATTCTTCACCAAAATATCACAAGAAGGATCTCTAGAGAAGATACTAAAACTCTTCTCCTCTGAAACCTCTTGAGCCAAGCCTCAACAGTACAAATCACCACTAGCACCACTGTCTTCCATGCTCCTTACTGCTATGGTCCATCAAGCCTCTCTTAAAGCATTCAACTGCTTTTCAAATTTAAACCCCTAAAGTCTACCTTTCTTCTAACAAAAGCATAGTCAGGCTTATCACAGCACTAGCCCAGTCCCTGGTGCAAACTCCTATCTTAGGTAGGGTTTATATTGCTATAAAGAGACACCATGACCACAGCAACTCTTATAAAGGAAGACATTTATTTGGAACTATCTTACAGGTCAGAGGTTTAGTCCATTATTTTTGTGGTGGGAAACATGGCAGCATGCAGGCAGACATGGTGCTGGAGAGATAGCTGAGCGTTCTACATCTTGATCCACAGGCAGCAGAAGGAGAGTGCCACACTGGGCATCACTTGAGCATATGAGACCTCAAAGCCTGCCCCCTACAGTAACACACTTTCTCCAACAAAGCGACACCTACTCCAACAAGGTTACACCTCCTAATTGTGCCACTCATTATGGGCCAAGCACTCAAATACGTAAATATATGGGTGCCACACCTATTTAAACCACCACAAAGGGACATGGTAGGGACTAGAAGGAGTTATGTGAAGGGGAAAGTGATATAAGTATACTGTAATTTAACGTGTAAAAAATAATATTTAGTTGAAAATTTTCTTTTTAATTTTTAGTTGAAAAAATGTAAGTGCCCAAAGATATTGTTTTTAAATTGGCTTTTTGTTAAAAACCTTCTTTATTTCACTTGATGTGATTGGTGTTTAGCTCAGAGATGTGAGAATGAGATGATCGTCTTTAGTTCTCAGTGCATTGTGGGTATTCTTTCATTTATATCTCATCCTATTATTGCAAATAAGAATTCCTGTGTTTCCAACTTCATTCTAGTTTATGGTGATATTTTATTTGTATTAAAATGTTATTTGTATGTTAATAAATAAAGTTGCCTGGGGGTCAGAGCTATCAAGCCATAGGAAAGCAGGGCAGTGGTGGCATACTCTGGTAATCCAAGCACTTGGTAGGCAGAGCTAGGTAAGTCTCTGTGTGTTCAGGGATACAGCCAGTATTGGATACATATGCCTTTAATCTCAATACCAATCATAGAAGACCTGGAGGTCTATACAGACAGGCCATGACAAGGCAGTCATGTGGTTGGGTTTACAACCAATGAGAAGGCAGAAGAGAAACTCTACATAAAGACTTTAACACAGGAAGTAGCTCTGCTTCAGAGAGGTAGGACCACCGCAGGAGGAAGGATAAGGTTTTAGCTCTTAGGTCTGACCTCTTGGCTTTCTTCTTTGCATTGGTTCTGTGTTTCTTATTTAATAAGATGGTTGGTTACTTCTACACTAGTTCATGTTCAATTAATTGTTTTATTCCTGGGAGATTAATGTTTGTTTTTAACCATAGTAGCTATTGTTTCACTAACATATTGTTCTTCCGACTGCATATTCATTTCCCACTAAGAACTTAGTACAGTTAGCATACAATAGTTAATATATGAACACATATTTGTTTAATGCCAGCTCATACTCACTATTTGGATACATGGCAAATGTAACACACTTTTCTCTTCCAGAATTTGGAATATTGTCATGAAAGCAATCAGTTAAACATTTAATTTTTGTAAAGCATATTGATGCAGAACTGCTTAGGAATTTCGTAAGTTCTCTTTGTAGAAGTAAATAAATGATTCATTTCAATGGATATGTATAATCATCTGAGATTTCCAGCAAATCAGATTTCTTTTTTTCATTTTCTTGAAAATTTTAAACCACAAAATGACAACAGGTCTTTGTATAGTAAGGAGGAGCTCATGGTCCTATTCTCCCACTTTATATCTTGGTTTCCTTTACAAATTGATCACGTTTGGGCAGATACTGTTAAATATACAGACAGCAATTTAAGCTTGACGCAAAGCCAGAAATCATATTAATGTCTAGACCAGGTTCACTTTTAGAATTTGGCTGGGTTCATATTAAAAGCCAGGGGGTTATAGATTTAAGAGTTGTGCTGAATTAGAGAGCCTTGTGGCTAGGACAAATACTGTATGAAAACATGTGTTTTTACAGAGCTTCAAAGCCAGGTAACATATCCTGGAGTAAATCATGCTAAGTGAAATAAACAAGTCAAATGGTGACAAATATGATAAACTTTTCCTTGTATGTGAACTAAAGACAAAAGATTTGAAAGTAAAAATGGGACATAAGTGGAAGATGAATGAGGAAGTGTCAGGAAGGATAAGGGAGGATAGTATCGGAGGTGATTCTCATCATTTTTTTTTTTTTTTGCCTTTCTGCTAATGTCATCATGAATTCTATCACACTTTAAAAATACCAATAAAAATAGAAATCAGTAAAAATGAATACGATGAAGTACTTTTAACTATAGTAATATATGAGCCTGAGCACAACAGGTTGGTATTGCTATAAGCTGATTCTTCTATAAACTGACCTGACCAGTGACTGTACCTCTCAAGCCACCAGTGATGTCTGGCTATTCTCAGTTGTATCATCAGTAGGCCTAGATAAGTATGTTTGTCATTTTCTCTTTTTCCATTTAAACCAAAACAATAGCAACTATGATCAGTGCCTAAAATCAATTGTCATGCCGATGAAGTTTCTGAAATAATGAGAATTAATATCATATTTATTTAATTTTTTCTTTGGCCAATGTAAAGCACTTAAGGCTGTGTTTGGATTGCTTTTTCACTTTTGTAAGGATCTTTTTTGAAAGCAGTTGCTGCGGTGTGGGTGGTTCGCTTAGACTTGCAGGCCATCTGCTGTGGCCATCACTGAGAAGATCTCATTTGATAAGAAAATAAATCCTGAGAACTTTGGTCTGACCCAAATGGACAAAAATGTCTGTCAAAATAAGACCAGCTCTGTTTATTGACATGTTGTAGTAGAGTTGTCCAGGAAGAGGAGCATCATGAAAATGCATTTAATTTGATGATAGGAACAACTTGAAAAGCTAATATTTTCTGTTTTTCCAGAAATCACCACTTAGTGTACCATTTAATGTTTTTCTTCAAATATCCTAAATGCAAATTAATGTTGGGATGTGTTATTTGAGAATATGCAGCTGTCTAACAGAAATATTTTAGGATTTCTTTACTGCTTTGAGAAGTTCTCTGTCTTTAGCTATCAAAACACATCTGATTGTGGTAAAGAACTTGTGTTCTTTACTTTCAGAAAAGAGCTTCAACATGCCTGTCGTTCATTAAGTTATGACTATGGGTGAAAACATCTTTTGCTGGGTTATATTGTTTGATTTTTTCAATAAATAATTGTTCAGATCATAATTATCATAAACTTGTTTACTTTAACACATGATGTTAATAATGATGGACATACGTTACTTATACCATGTTGCTTTTCTTTTCTATTTTTCTTTTTTTTGGTCTTCTGAGACAGGTTTTCTCTGTGTAGCTTTGCGCCTTTTCTGGAACTCACTCTGTAGCCCAGGCTGGCCTCGAACTCACAGAGATCCGTCTGGCTCTGTCTCCCAAATTCTGGGATTAAAGGTGTGTGCCACCACCGCCCAGCTGCTTTTCTTTTTCAAAAACCTATTTACATATTTAAATTGAGAAAAATCAATGGTCTCAGAATAAGCATTTATTGTTTTAGATATAAAGGCATTGAGTTTTAAAATTTTTATTAGTTCCATGAGAATTTAATTCAATACATTTTGATCACATTCACCTTTTCCAACTGCTCCATCCTTCCAGATTCATACCTCTTCCCCCCCCACTCAACTTTATACCCTCTTGAAAAAATCATCAATCCTGATATGTACTACTAATATATTCTCAGATGTGTGGTTATCCACTAGAGTGTGATCTACTTACCTACCAGATGCTATACCCTTGAAGAGAACTGATGTTTCTCAGAAGTTATCTATTGCTAATCAATCACTTGGTGAAGGGTGAGAATTTATGCCCTTCTCCCTTCTGCATATTTGGGTTTTGATTGGGTTAGGCTGTGAAAGTCTATGCATGTTGTCATAACTGCCATGAGTGAGCATATTCAACTGTCATGTAGTATCCAGAAAACACTCTTTCCTTTTAGTCATTCATAACATCTGTCACCTGATTTGACTGTTGGTTTTCAGTTATTCCCCTTATGCCTTTATACCACTGCATTCTATCACATCTCCTTGAAATGCCTTCCCTATGACATCTTACTAATTTCTTGACCTCTCTGTGTCTCCCAAGTAAAGCACACATTTCTGAAGAAACTAGTACCCACAAATGAAAGGATGCATATGACATCTTCATCCAGGATGATTGTTTCTAGCTCCTTTTATTTACCTGAAAATTTTATATTACTTTTCCTAAAAGTTGAATAATATTCAATTCTACAAATGTACCACAGTTTCTTTATCCGTTTATCAGTTGATGGACATCTGTGTTGTTTGGTTTTGCATTGATTTGTTCTTTGAAAAAATCTAAATTCTTTAATTGTTGATATTTTCATATGTGTTTTGAATTCTATCTTTGAATATTATATCTATATTTATTGATAGTTGAAAATTAGCATTTTATTTAATTTATTATATCTCATTGTAGAATTTAACTTTTACCTCCATAATTTCTTTTTCCTACTTATCTGGGGTTTAATTTGATTTGCCATGATGAATTTCTTCATATTTCTTTTTATTTTCCAAAAGTGAGACCCACAGACAAATATTAGGCAGAACTTAGGAATCCTTTGGAAGAAGAGGATGAAGGGTTGTAGGAGTCAGAGAGGTCAAGGATATCACATGAAAACTGCCCAGATAATCAATTAACCAGAGCTCATAGGGGCTCAGAGACTGACCATAAAATTAAGGAGCCTGTATGTCTTTGACCTAGGTCCTCTGAATATATATTATGGCTGTGTAGCTTGGGTTCTTGTGGAAGGGGTGTCTCTGACTCCTTTGCCTGCTTTTGGGACCCTTTCCTCCTTCTGGTTTGCCTGGTCCACCCTTAATATGAGCAGATATGCCTCCTTAATGCAGCTTGCTATACCATGTTTGGTAGATGTCCATGGGGAGATTGCCCTTTTCTGAAGGGAAAAGGACGAGGAGTGTATCTGGGAGAGAGGGGAGGTGATATGGGGGGAAGGGACTAGGAAGAGAGAAGGCATGAGAAACTGCAGTCACAATGTAATATATGAACAAAGATTAAATGAAAAATATGAACTTTTGCTTAACTGAAATATAATGAAAATTAAGTTAATTTGGTGCGATGTAGATCCTTTTATGTGTGATTTTGTATTAAAAAGCATCATCTAGTGGCCTGTCCCTCAGAACTCATATTATGAAAATGAGCTACTATATGTTGAGAATATTGTTATACCGTAATATAAAATACGGCTTTTATTTGTTTTTGCTTGCAAATTGGTTTCTGTTATAGTACTTATGCAAGCATCATTTGAAATTGTTTTTAATTTCACAATAGAGTAGCCTTTGAATATATCTATTAGTTTCTTAAAATTTTGTAAAAAATCTAAGCCCCTAAATCAATTCCATTCATTTATCTGATGAAAATTGTACTTATTGATAGTGGAAAAATGAGACATTGTGTCTTTGTCTTGTATTCACATAGTTTGTTTTCTATTTATTTATTTATGCTTTTTTTTTTTTTTTTTTTTTTTTTTTTTTTTTTTTTGGTTTTTTGAGACAGGGTTTCTCTGTGTAGCTTTGCGCCTTTCCTGGAACTCACTTGGTAGCCCAAGCTGGCCTCGAACTCACAGAGATCCGCCTGCCTCTGCCTCCCAAGTGCTGGGATTAAAGGCGTGTACCACCACCGCCTGGCTATGCTTTTTTTTTGAGACAGAGTTTTTCTCTGTGTAGTTTTTAGTGCCTGTCCTGGATCTCACTCTGTACAGCAGGCTGGCCTGGAACTCACAGAGATCCGCCTGGCTCTGCCTTCCCAGGGCTGGGACTGAAGGCATGTGCCACCACCGCCTGGCTTGTTTTCCATTTATTTCTTACATTTGACCGTTTATTTTAAGCATGTCAAAATTTACTTGACTTGTTTTTTCACGGTTTATTTGCTTTTATTCTAACCTGGTATATTCATCAGTCTCTACATTTTGATATTCAATTATGAAAACTTAGTTTCTTTATCCCTGCTGATTCAATTCCTTTTCTATGATTGCTATTTTCTTCAGTCATCAGGAAATTTTTTTTTTCACAAAATTGAACATATTGGCAGAAATGTTTATAACTTTTTTTTCTCATTCCATCTAAACCATACCCTGATCAATTTTTCAGATTACTATTACTCTTGTGTTATTTTAGTTATTTTAGTTTAGTTATTTTACTTGTGTTTGTGAACATGTGCATATACAACCCACCCACCTCTCTGTGTGTGTGTGTGTGTGTGTTTTGTATGTGTGTGTGCATGTTTATTTGTTGTTTTTATTCAGGCTGGTTTGTTCAAAATGTACTTTTTATATTGTAGCAAGGATGCCTATTATTTCTGCCCAGTCATTTAATGCATTAAAAATGCATTCGGTAATTGCCCACTGTTTTGAAGAGAACATTATTTTGTCAGCCACTCCACTAGGAAGTATTCTGGAGGTTGTCGTGTTTTCCACTCCAGTCTCAGTATTCCTCCACCCCCCATTTCCTCTTCCTTCATGTAACAGACACTCTCGAGGTTTGACAATGAGCCTGGAGTTTGATCCTGTCCTTGTATTAAACTATTCTTTATTTTTTATTACTTCTTCCAGTTGTGTTTGGGTATTTTAAATGCTCCTTTACCCACATTTCTTCTGATGTATTTTAAGGTATATTAGATCATGAATAGTACAATTTTGGCATGGCCATATATAATCAGTAATTGTTGAATCATGAAAAACATATATTTAATGATCAAACAATGTTATTTTGTTAGGTGAACTTGGAAGGTAAATTGAATTAATAACTGGGAATTATGAAATTAATTTTTATGTTAGAGATTTTTAATAGTTTACAAACAGGCTTCTTGAAATTGTAAGTGACAAAGATAAATGCATTGGGGCTGGATAAAGAGTTTGGTGATTTAAAGCACTGGCTGCTCTTTCCAATGACCAGGGTTCAATACTCAACACCCACATGATGCTCAGAACTCTCTGTAACTCCAGTTCATGAGGTCTGAAACTGCCTTCTGGTCTTCTCTTGCATCAAATACATACACAGTGCATGAAAGTACATCGAGAAAAAAAATCTATACTCAGAAAAAATATTTAAAAATTAATAACCTTTCAGCATGAAATGAATGAAACTCTAAAAACATGTTAAACTATACTGAAGAAATAAATACTTACAAATGAAATAACTTTTGTTTTTGTACTTTATGTCTTTTCACTACAGAGAAGAAGAGAGAGAATAGTTATTTCTGAACAATTGTGCTTTAAACACAGAAATAAAAAATGAATGAATGGCTGATATTTGCAAATGAATGCATTATGCTATGAGAAAATAGTTAATAATTACTTTCATTTAGCTTCATGTAGATACAAGTGCACTAGATTCTTATAAGAATCATTGACATCAAAAACTTGAATCATTTGACAAATGTACACCAAATACCAATAATTAAAAAATAAATTGTAGTATCTGTGTTTGACATTACAATGCATTGCTATGAGATAGTCAATAAAATTGTTACTACACTGAGGCAAACTAATAGATCTGTCATGGCATACTTGCATTGTAGGGACAAGAGCCTCTAAAGTCTTATTTAACAAAATCTCCAATAGAGTACAGTTTAATTAACTTCTGTCATCATGTTTTACATTAGATCTTTCCACTTTTTCACCTGATATATCTGTTATATTCTAGCCTATGACCTATATCTGAAATTCATATAATTTGGAGTGTTGATTTACAAGAGCTCTTTTCAGAAGGGATTCAGAGACATTTTGTTCAATTTGAGATCCAGGAAATATAGATTCTGATGAAACCAATAAAGTGACCTCCAATCAACACTGTATTTGTTTTCCTGCCTGATGCTGTCAGAAATATTGTGGGCAATAAAGAGAGAATAATCACACAGATAGACAAGAAAGAGTGAATTCTTAAAATAAATAACCATATGCTCTAGTTTCTGAGAAAGAAAGTCAACATTTCAGATAGAATAAGAAAAATCTTTAAGGAAGTAGGGCATGACAGATTGAAGAAAGAGACAAGGGAGGGCATGGGGAAGCAAGATTTTTAAATATTGGTTGAAAATAGTGTCATATTAAATTAAAAATCATTGCTATACAATGTCACAAATTTTCTTTTTTACCTTTACATTCAATGGAATGATAGTGTCATTTTTACTTCATTTTTTGTGAATCTTAATTATCAAGTAAGATATGTTACCCACCATTACAGATGAGCACAAAAATCTGTTGAATCATTGATTAATTTACATATAACTATATCATTGAGGAATTAATATTGAGATAGATTCAGAGCTTATTGATCATCTTATAAATTCTATCAGCAACAGAAAATTTCTCTTGATTCTTGAATAGAAACTTGATTATTTTTTTCCAGAGGATTGGGAGTACAATTTAAATATATTAATTCATAGAACATGTAGAATCAGTTGATATTCTTCCTAAGGCAGATTGTCAAGTCTGAATTTGTGCATGGTAAATCTACACCTGTAGTCTTTGTCAGTAGCCATGAGTTTTTGGATTTTATAATTAGTTCATGTTAAGGTGCGAGGTCAATGGGAAAGAACAATGGGTAAATGACACTTCAGCTGTTGACTCAGCAACTGATGATCTGAAGTTTTTTATTGTTTCCCTTCTTTTTTATTATACATCATGGGATTCAACAAAGTCGGATACATTCAGCTGAGGCAGGACCAACCCCCCCCCCCCAAATTACGGCTGAGCAAGTCATCCCATCATAGGGAATGGGCTCCAAAAAGCCAGCTTGGGCACCAGGGAGAGATTCTGATCCCACTGCCAGGGGCACCTCAAACAGAACAAGCTACACAATTATCTCCCACATGTGAAGGGCCCTAGTTCAGTTCTGTGTGGGCTCCACAGCTGTTGCTGACCTGAAGTTTTAAAGAAAAAGAAACTGTTCTCAATACAGGATTATGTAGTCCTCAAGAAATCCTGTTTCTGGGCTCCACAGCTATTGCTGACCTGAAGTTTTAAAGAAAAAGAAACTGTTCTCAATACAGGATTATGTAGTCCTCAAGAAATCCTGTTTCTAAGGAAAACATTGGCTCAATGCAATTTTTTATAGTTGATATTAGACACTAAATACAGAAATCTGAAAGAATACCTCAGTCAGAGAACAACCGTAAAGAGACCTCAGAAGAAGGAAGTTGGTCTCATTTTAGGCCATGTTATGATGTTGGTGTACCCAATGAGGAAAAATTAGAAGGAATAAGCAGCGAAAGACAAGATAGAAAGAACAGCATTGCCTGTATGGTTCTGTTGGAAAGTACAGCTGAACAAAGAAATTGAAAGCATTCATATTTTTACAAATCTTAATCAAACCATTTTACATCTGTGGCCACTGTACTCTTGACTCTCAGAACTGTGATTGCCTGTATTAAATCTTCTCATGATTGAGCTCTTTAACTTTTGTCATGAATAGAGTTGCTCCCATGGTTCCACAAAGCCTGAGATGTGCTCCTGGAGTGTCATAGAAATTGGTCCTCTGACATTGGAAGACTTGGTGTTGGTGCAAACTTGCTGGATGATCAGTACTCCCCTGAGCCTTCAACACAAGAGACTAATACAGAGTTTTTGCCTCAGGATTCCAGAGCATGGAAACCACAGGGCTAGTGAAAAGGGGAATTTTATTGACCTTCTGGAAATAGTGCTGCTGTTGTAGATACCCTGAAAGCAATACAGGGTTTTCACTTAACTTGGAACAACAGTTGCCACAGCTGTCCAGCAGCAGGTGTCTAGAGTGGATTGCTTTGTTCAACCTTTCCTTTGTGGTTTAAAAAAAAAAAAAGGTGGCAAAGCTGCTGAGGGTCAAGCAGTCAAGAGCTGCCAATAAGTACAATGTAAACCATGTGCCTTCAAGTACTGTTAAACGTTCTGTGGAAACAGAGCTTAGAATGATAAGCCGGAATACTAGAAGAAAAACATATTAGAAATCAAAACCACCAACTTTGTAATGACCTTGTCATTGTTTTTGTTTTGTCTTTCACGAGAGGTGTGAAATTGGAAGCATTTCTCCACATTCTTTGTCGGACTTAATGCTGATATCTAACCCATCAGTCATGGATAGATGTGCATGTACTAAAACAAAAAGTGATTCGTGATTGACTGCAAGATTTTGTCACTGCAATACTAGGAAATGGATCAGATATTTTTAGAATAGGAAAAAAAAGTTTTTGTAGGAGTTTTTGTAAATGTGGTAATGAGAGTAACTTGAAATTCTGTTCAGATTTCTTCCCTTATTTTTATAAAACTGAAAATAAGTGTCAAGTGAAAAAGAGGGCCACAGGAATATGTAAGATTTGCCAAAAGAGTAGAACTTGACAAAGAGGGACGGGATCAAATGTGACAAAGAGGTTCATGTGACATTAGCTGGTGTGAATATATACAATCACATGCACAGGCAGAAGAATAAAATAAAATGATAAACATCATAATAAAAGTACACAATTTCACAAGTTTGGAGTTGCTGTTCCACAGCACAATAAAAACTGGACGTACGTTGATAAATATATTAATGATAGGCTAATGAAGCAAATTTGGTACAGAGTGAATTGTAAATAGAATAGGGACAAGCAGCAGAAAAAAAAATCGGTAGGGTCAATGAACATTGTTATTTCTTTAGATTCAAATAATTCAAGTAATTATTTGAATAATAATTTGAAGTCATAATACCTGAGGACAGAATGTGGGTGAGAGCAATAAATACAGTTTCTTGAGTTTAAACTGTTAATATTTTTCAATCACTGGTAACTGCAAGGTGTCACATGCAGGGTAGTCATGTCAGAGGTTAGATAAAACAGCTTTGGGTAGAGACTATCAGCCAATAGTACCAGAATGCTAATGGACTACTGTGAAATACACTTTTGTTTAGGATAAGAATGATATGTCAGGAGACTAATTGCCAAAAGTGTTCAAGAAACACATGCCCAGAGACGGCTCCAACAGTATACAGATAATTCCAACAATATTGGCTAGTGATGGGATAATCTGGCCGCCCCAGCTCCATTAGCTTCAAATGTGACATTCCTTTCTTCATTAATGCTGTTCTAGCAGACCTAATTCTTTGGGGTGGGTCATGTCTAGTGCCATGTTGAACAAGAGCAGCTCTGCCCTCCTGCATGAGATGCTAAAGGGATAGGGACTCTTAACAACCTCTTGTGGAGGGAGGAGAAGGCTTACAAGGCTAAAGAGACCCCTCCTTTCCCTGAGATTACAATGTACACAACTGACTAGATGGGGTTCTTCAGAGGTTCAACTGCTCAGTGACTGTAGCTAAATGTTTCAGTCCACTAGTCCATTGCCACTATTGGCACATTCTTCTCCAATGCCATGTTTTTGTCACATCATGTTTCTAGGAAAGAAATTCTTAGGGCTCCAACTGCCTTTGTGGTGTCCATATTCCACTATGTTATGGTGAAAACTGACTGTAGTTTGTTGATGTCATCGCTCTGTATAGTCAATAGACAATAATTTTAATCTTTCTATAAAAATATCATATGCTTGCTACAGTTTGATTAGGTATAATTTATACCAAACAAAATCATATATTGGCAGTCCAAAGAAACGAATCGATTAACACATATAAGGACAATTTCTTTCATTAAATCCCCATACTCTCAGGGAGAAGAACTAGGTACAGTGGACCCAAGTCAAGGCAATGATCAGCTATAAATAATACAAAAATTTAAACAGTGGCTTCATTTAGGAAAACAGAAATAAAGAACCTGAAGTAACTGTATGTTCAAGCAAAGTATGCATGACCATCTGCTAAGGATTCTCTGCAGAAGAGTTCTTATTTCATAGAAAGATTTCCCCCTTTCACCTTAGCATTCCACGTACATAATGAAAATAATACGAAAACGAAATGTGTTATGAGATGAAATATTCTTTCTTTTACTTTCTCTCTTTCCTTCCTTTTTGTCTCCTACCACTTTCTTTTCCCTGTTTCCATTTCTCGCCACCCTTCTCTCTCTGACTTCCTTTCAACCTGTGCTGGGCTATGCACTTCTAGATACAAGTAGTTATGAATCCATTCAGTGATTTTAGGCTCTATAATCCCAGTGTAGAGACAGAATTCAAAAATTGGATGGATATGCATATTTTCAATAGATGTGGTCACAGGTGCATGAAAGCCTAGAAAAGACATAAAGACAGCTACACAAAAGAGAAGATGCTAGAATTGGCTGTTCTAAGAGCAGCATTTTATGACTTTAAAATAGAGGAAGCAGATTTTAGGTACTAGGAAAAACATTTGCATAGATTTAGAGGCGCACACACAAAAAGCAGACTCTAGGAAAAATACCACATTAAATTTAGTTGTGGGCTGATATTTGTTTTGGAGGAAGAAGTGTAGATGGTGAGTTGGAGCAGTAAGGACAGAGACAGTGAAGGATGATAAAGGTTACTTTATAAAGGCCTGGTATTCATACTTTGTTGTCATGGACTTTATGGTTTGGGTCTTTACTTAATTGGTGCCCATTTTTCTTAAAATGCAAACATGGGCATCCCTATAGCTGGAGAGCTTCTCTGGGTCCCTCCAAGCCCCCGCAGTCCCGCAGCCCACTTATAAAATAAACACACAGACGCTTTTATTATTTAGACTGTTTAGCCTAATGGTACAGGCTTCTAGCTAGCTGTTCTTATATCTTAAGTTAACCCATTTCTATTCATCTATAAGTTACCACGTGGCTCGTGGCTTATCGGTATGTTAACATCTTCTCATGACAGCGACTGGCGGCATCTCTCTGCCTCAGCCTTCCACTTCCCAGACCTCTCCTCTCTCTTTGTCCCACCTATACTTCCTGTCTGGCGAATCTATGTTTTATATATCAATCAACTATCCACAGTACATACCATTTCTTTAAAGTAACATGTAGGTTCTACAAGCATTTATCCTAGATTTTCTTATGAATTCTACCTTTATCTACACTCCTTCATCTTTTTCAATGAAGATCAACTTACTCTACCTTTACCCCTATAAGATTTACCCACTTCTATGTTTTCTTTTTCCTAGCAGCTTTGTTGAATCTCTTACTTCTGTTTAAGACAGCTGTCTCATCCAGTACCTGCTCATGACTCACAGTCTTTCACATGAGAAAATTTAGATGAAATCCTAATTCATATTTAATCACAAAATATTTGGCTGACTCAGGTGTATTTTGAACTGCTTTTGCGTTCTTTTCATATGTCAGGGGTCACTAAAGTTGAACTGTATACCTCTGACACTTAGGTCCCTGACACCAGATGTACCATATCTTCTTCACTCCTGATACCGGGCAGAATGAATTGACCTGTGAGTGGATAGGTCACTGAATAGGAATATGCATCAACACTATTATCTATGGGCTCCTTTCTGGAACTTGTTGAAATTAGATGGGTCAAGCAATAAATTGACTCAATTTAATGTGTACATTTGAAAATCATTGTTTGTCCCAGGAAAGAAATATTGGAAAACACATTACAGGAATGTTTGTGTGCAATACAACTAGTTGGATGCGTACTGTGAGAAAGTGTGGTGATGATGCTGGTGTTGGCAAAGAGTACACAACCTTGGCTAATTCATAGATGATGATGATGTATTTTACTGGAACAATTATTAAATTAAGGGTAGAAGGTCCTGGATCAGACTGATATGTCCAGCTTGAAATGAGAATATACTAGTCATATAGAGATAAAAGATAAGCTTTCTGATATAGTTATTTCTTCCTTATATTTTTGAACATGCAATATCAGTTGTTGAATGAATGAATTAGAATTAATTTTGAAGTAATGAAAAGGAGTAAGTTTGCCTCATGGAAAAAATGTACAATAAATAAAGAATGAGATAGGAAATTACCTTGTATAGTCTTAACAGAATGGCAAAACATATTCATGTACGTATTGTTCTCTCTATAATCTACCTGTTTCATCTATCTATTTAATGTATATGCTTATTTATGTATCTTTCTTTCTGCTTATCCACCTACCTACAAGTCAAAGCAAAATTATAGGACAACCAGGACAGACTTTTTACATTAAAGCTAGAGGGAAATAAAATTTTCTGTTGCTAGTGATCAAAGATATCAAGTATGGCATGAGGTCAAATAAAATAGAAACTGGAAAGAGTTCATTGGGTTTCACCACGCACAGGTTATTACTGCCTGTTGTTGGAAAGCATTCAGTCAAGTGGTCAGGTCAGCAAGGAGAGCATAAGAGCTGAGGTGACTGAGAGAGAAAAAAAGATAAAAAAGAAGATAGGCAGAGAAATCCAGATGTGTCAAGAACGTAAAGGAAAGTGCTACAGAAATTCAAGCCACTGGCATGGCATTTGCTAAAATGGAATTCAGATGCAGTGATATTTCAGAGAAAGAATACTTCTTTTGCATAATGAAACAATAACCCCTAAATAATTCCATTACCTTTAGAAAGCAAAGTGCCCGTTCTAAAAATAGCCAAACATATCCTGTCAACATTTGTAGCATTCAGATTTTGTTTCAGTGTGAGTGCACCAGCGTTTGTACCCAAATATTTAAGAGCGAATTTAAAGTGATAAAACGTTTTAATAAGTACTTACATGTTTTGTGACTTTAAACGGACATTTTACTCTAAAGCATGTCTATTACTCTTTCTGGAACAACTGGGCTGGGTGCTGAATAGATGTTCATTTCAAAGAGAGATGCTTTTCAGAACTTGCATAGCATCAGCAGACAGGATTTCTGTCCTGCTGCCTCAGTAGATGATTAATCATGGGCAGTCACTTTTGGTAAGACTGCCATCTAATTTTTAAACACCCCCTTCCTCACCTTCAACTAGTCACAATGTCACTCTATGTATTAAGTCATAAATATTCCATGTTGGAAATTTGTCAAGAGAAGAAAAAATGTAATATGCACATGGTTATTCCCTGAGGTGTATTCTCTAATAGCTACAGTATTTTACAATATGGAAATTAAGTAAATTATAGTGCATTAACTTGGTAGTGTATTACACTGTCTTTGACATAATGGTATAAAAAATTGTGATGTTTAAATATAATGATTCCATTAAAAAGTGGACTACAGAATGTCTTGGCTCTTACAATTTATATCATGAAAAATACCTTGGTATTGACAATATTTGAAAGACAAGTATTAAAAGCATAGTATTTTGTGTTTACAATATTAAGATGATATTCTTCTTCTTTATTCATTTGTCATTTGATTGATAAAACATTTTGGTTTTCAATATGTAGAAGTTGAGTCGTAGGTACTCATTATACTCCCAATTTTTCCAGTTATATATAGAAACATTAGCAAAATAGTCAGAATTTAAACCAATGACATTTCAAACAAAATATATCTTGCATATTTACAAGTGTAATTAAGATAATTTTCAAAATTCATTTTGTCAAAGCAGCACATCCAGTGATGTGTTAATCAGTCTGTTCATGTAGAAGAGACTTAGATGCCTGTTTCTCTAGCTTTCTAAGTGGAAGTCCAGTGACTTCTGATTCACCAAAGAAATCCAGGGACATTTGGGTTTTCCAGAGGATCTCATTGTGGTCAAGAGTAATACAACTCTCTAACACAAAATTCCAATTTCACAGATGGTGATTAGACTTGAGTTGCCTTGAGACAGAATTATTTTGTTTTTCTATATTATTGAAGTTAAATGTGTGTTCACCCCAACAGAAGTCTTAAGCAAATGCAATGAGAAAAAAAAATTTTTTTCCTTTGATCTAAATAGAAATGAAAAATCTTAGCCTTTTCTAACTCCTTAATTTTTTAAAGTTCATTTAATGGGACTATGTTTGCTTAAGGGGCTAACTCTTGTGAGTGAATTTGAGAAGTTGTGGAAGGTAGTTATAGAGACCTTCAAAAGTTGTGTGTCACCATGATGAAGATAAAGCCCTTCCTGTACCTGTCTTTTTAGCAGAATGTTTCTCAGTGATCAGGATTAGGGTGTGTATCTTTTAATAAATCAGAAGACATTCATTAGACAGTAAAGCTTTGAATTAATTTTGGGGTAATGAGTGAGCATTTTTGGATGAATGAGTGAACAGTCTTAGACTCATTGCCGTAAGATCCAAAAGAAAGGTCAGAACCAGTGAGACGGAGCTTGATCATATTTCAGAGATGTCTGGTGGTTTTACAACACTTCTCTGCTTAAACATCCTCACTAGGTTTTTCACAGAATAAAATTAAATCACTTTTATGATTCTCTCCTAGAATATAAATTCGTGTGAAGTCACAGGCCTATTCTATTTTTATAGTTAGAAGGAACTAAGATGTCTCTTGCCTCAATCATTTGTTTTTTATAAATGAGGAGGTCAGGATATAGAGACTAAATATCTTCCCTAGGAATGGATAGATGCATAAATACGAAGTAAAAAGTTCTATTTTTCAGTTTAACTATTTTCCTAACTACTCCTATTCACTCCTCAATTTTAATACTGTTCCTAGTGTGTTTTTCAGTATATTGCCTTTATAAGGCACACACCTCTTATGTATACAAAGGACAGCCTGCAACGTAACTGTTTGGTACATATATGCACTACTTTATTCCTTCTGGTATTTACTATGGTATATGCTAAAATTCCTTTCTTTTTATGTGATTAGCTTGTGTAGTCATAAAGGATTGATGGTTTGATTTTCTAAGTAGGTATAAAAATTTAAACATATGCAGTGGCTGGAAGGCCATTTTCCTTTTAAAATTGTCCTTCACGGAGATATGTGATCAAAGAGGGAAAAAAAAAATCTCAATTTTTCTAAACAGAGTTCATGTACAAGAGGTCACAGTTAAGGTTTCCTTGGGAGTTCTAATTCTGAATTTCCTGACATTTGTGGCTTTAAATTATAACTTTAGTGCCCCATTAATGCAAGGTATTTTTTTACACTGAATTGTTTTATGTCCTTTATTCTGTACTAATGGACATTGTGTTGATTTCTGTGAATATCATGGGAAGCTCAGTGTTCTGGTAAAAATCTTCTTAGTTCACATTTCATTTATAAATCCTTTTATTTGAGTTTCACTGAAGTATTTAAAAGCTTTTCCATCAATAGCCATTTTGTGTAATTTTACGAAAACCCATATAATATTGTTTTTTATTTAATATGAATATATGCCTTCTGAAAACCCATGACTTTTATTATTTGTTTCACTGCTGTACCATTTAAGATGGAGTTTTTGTCTCAGTCACTCACATGTACTACTGGGTATTTGTTTTTAATTCTAGGATAATTTTTGACTTTATGAAAATGATAATTTGTAAAAAATATTTTCTATTTTCAATCTAAATTCTATTATCATACATTTTATTGAGTTAAAATTTGCTCTCAGCTTTTAAAGCTTACTGTTTTTATCATTCTCTGGACCAAAATATGTACAAATTATATGACTTTGAGAAGTATCAAGCCGAAAGTCCAGTAAATTTGGTGTATACTTCTTGCATTGACCAATATTCTGGTGCAGATTATACAGAAAAAAGATATGAGTTGGTAACGTGAAGGCAGACTTCAGACATAGCATAATGTTGTAGCCCACTAGCTTTCCTAGTGGCTGTATCCAGCAGGACTGCATAAGAGGTTGACTGGACCATGGGACTGGGTATCAGGTGTTTGTTAGGGGCTACATTTGACTGTAACTAGCAAGGGGAAGGTCTTTTGCTCCACCCCTTGGCATTGTTATAAATAGACTTTTGGAATGAAGTTCTAGGCCAGTGGATTAGGATCCAGGCCCACCCGAGTCTATCCTGTGTTTTCTCTCTGTTTCTTTCCCCTCTTTATTTCTAATTAAGTCTCCTATCCTTCATTCCTCAAGAGTCCCTGGGGTAAATAATGGTGGGGGTTGATCTCCCACAGCATAAGTAACATAGTGTACTAAAATGAACCAGTAGCTATAATGAAAATGTTTTCCTACTGCTTACATACTGCTTCTTATTTTAGCATCATGTTGATATCCCACAACATAAAACCATAAGATATTTCCAATACATGTTCCCTATCCATAATTTTATCCAATAAGACAATGCTCTTTAGACATATTAAATGATAAGTCTACTTTTTCTGGTGAGAGTTGAACAAACATCTATTCACCTAAAATATAGCATTCATAATAGACCAAAGATTTCCACCCAATGTCCAACTTAATAAATTAACGAGTTAATTTGACTTATTTATAGGACCACCTGTAAGGAGTCATATACAAGAGCAAGGATGACCCCACTGCAAAGCCCCAATCCATGGATGGTCACATGGAAAGTTTATCATGGGGTACCACCTTCAGTCAACGTTGCCCATCATATATGCTCTAACATCTCATGAGATCACTTGCAGTTAGGTGGAGAGGGAAAGGTGAGGGAAGAGGGCATAATGGCAGGGATCTGAGGTGTAGGTCTCTTCCCACTTCTACTCTGCTTCTATTTGTGAGTGTCACCCAAATATCATTGTATTGTTGTTATTTATTGAATAACCACAAATTCACAGGCTCCATTGGTTGTAATAATTTTAAATAATCAAGTAGTTCTGATTTCTTTTGACAGTTAGCCATCAGCAAACACCAGTTCTTTTATTCTAATCTTGATTGCAAATATTAACTATCCACTTAAACATTAAGTATTACATGGTAATTATATATGTATTAATGTTTATTTCTGTCTGTTCACCTATTTAGCTATCATCTCTCTATTTATCATCAATTTATACATCTTTCATCTATCTATCTATCATAATCCATCATCATCATTTATTTATCTTCCACCATTTCTCTATTTTTTCATATTTATTATTTACAGAATGTTTACAAAAACGTCAAAGAGGCCATAATATAATTTAAGGAGCACAGATGCCTTGCTAGAAGCAGAAACTGAGATCTGATACAGTTGTAGAGTCATGATAATGACACTAAGATATTGCGTTAGAGAACAACCACAGGGGATCAGAACAGAGCTGCAAGGTTGTCAATCTGAACAGGCCTCAGAATTGAGTGAAGCTGCAGAAGACAGTAGGAGAACTGTGGGGATTAGAGGCATGCAAGGTTCAGTATCAAATACAGAAAGACAAATGGATGGACATATTGAAACAATACGTCATCTCCGAACAGGATGGAGCTTAAATGAAGCACTTTGGGATGTTTAGGAGTTCTCTGCTTGTCTCTTGCTGTGCATAGCAAGATGCCAGATGACAGTGCTATGGGAGTCCCCATCCTCAGAGTGTCAGGCAGCCTTCTCTTTAAGGGGTCCAAGTCAAAGTGTTAGAGTCTAGTGTGTTTGGTATAGTCCCAGAAGTAGATTTTCTTTTCCTTTCTTTATTTCTATCTCTTTTGAGATTCATCTACTATTTTATGTCTTTGAGTGTTTTTCCTACATGGGTGGATGTGCACTATATCCATGCCAGATGTTCCTTGAAAGTCAGAAGTGGACATCTGATTCCCTGGAACTGGAGTCGCAGATTGCTGTGTGTCACTGTGTGGGTGCTGGGAACTGAATCCGGACTCACTGCAAGATAAAATGTTTTCAATTTCTGAGCTATCTCTCTAGCCACTGGAATTAATTTAGTTGGTACTGTTTGAAGATATACATGCACTCACATTAGTAAGCTTATACATGGTATCTTTTTATACTTAAGAATAAGTTATCAGTATGTATCTTATAGATGAGCTTGTACAAATACTGTTTACATGCAAAATGAGATATGACATCCCACCTCTGTGTTTATATGATCCATAAGGGAACCAAGTGTTGATCCTAGGATTTAGTAACCTAGGACAGTGTGAGTTTAACAACTTCCCAGAGCTGGGGCAGGTAGGCATACCGAACAGAGAGTGGCAGAGGCTACTGCCAGCGCCATGTGCTAAGCTGAGCTGCAGAAGGAACCTATAGATGTATATAGGTGGTCTGGCCCTTTATGGCTTTGCTCATATGGTCACAGAACTGCTGTAAGTATATAGAAAGCCTGGTACAGAACAAGAAAATCTCTGAACAGGTATAGTATGTTTAAAAATGTGCTTAGGAGCTTAAGAAAGAAAAAAATGGTTATAGATAGACATAGAAAAAGAAAATAATTTGAAAATAACAAAACAAAGTCTTTAAAAAGAGACTAAAATCTTATAAAATGAAAATGCCACTGGAAATACCACAATACAGGGCATGTGGGCCTTATATATTGCCTTATTAACTTTAAATTGTATAAATGCTAATTAGAAAAACCAACAGCTGCTGAGAAACATTTGATTTATGGATAAATATTGTTTAAATATGGTTTTGTTATAGAATATCTTTTTTACTCCATCTATGATGGTTGAAAGTAAAAGACTTGTATGACAAGTACTTTATGTCCTTCAAGAAAAAAATTGAGGAAGATATCAGAAAATGAAAAGATCTCCCATGCTTATGGAAAGGTAGAACAATAAAAATGACAATCTTACCAAAAAGCATCAAAATCCCAACACAATTCTTCACAGACCTTGAAAGAACAATACTCAACTTTATACAGGAAAACAAACAAACAAACAAACAAACAACCCAGGATAGCTAAAAGAATCCTTTACAATAAAGTAATTTCTGGAGGCATCAGCATCCTTGACTTCAGGCTCTACTATAGAGCTATAGTAATAAAAACAGCTTAGTATTGGCATAAAAACTGACACATGGACCAATGGAATTGAATTGAATATCCTGACATTAATCCACACACCTATAAACACTTGATTTTTGACAAAGATGTCAAAACTGTAAAATGGAAAAAAGAAAGTGTCTTCAACAAACGGTGCTGGCATAACTGGATGTCAACATGTAGAAGATTGCAACTAGATCCATATCTATTGTGAAGCACAAAACTCAAGTTCAAATGGATGAAAGACCTCAACATAAATTCGGTAACACTGAACCTGATAGAACAGAAAGTAGGAAGTAACCTTGAATGCATTGGCACAGGAGAACACTTCCTAAATATAGCACCAGTAGCACAGAAACTGAGAGCAACAATTAATAAATGAAACCTCCTGAAAATGAGAAGCTTCTGTAAGGCTAAGAAGACAGTAAATAAAACAAAATGGCAGCCTACAGAATGGGAAAAGTTCTTCACCAACCGCACATCTGACAGAAGGCTGATATATAAAGAACTCAAGAAACTAGACATCAAAATGCCAAACAATTCAATTAAAAAAAATGGTCTACAGAGCTAAACAGAGAATTCTCAACAGAAGAATTTCAAATGGCTGAAAGTCATTAAAGAAATTATTCAACATCCTTAGTTATCAGGGAAATGCAAATCAAAATGACTCTGAGATACCATCTTATACCTGTCAGAATGGCTAAGGTAAAAAACACTGATGACAGCTTATGTTGGAGTGGATGTGGAACAAGGGGAACAGTCCTCCACTGTTAATGGGAGTTCAAACTCAGAAAGCCACTTTGGAAATCAGTAAGACAACTTCTCAGAAAATTGGGAATCAATCTACCTCAAGACCCAATGATACCACTCATGGGCGTATACCCAAGGGATGCTCCATCATACCACAAGGACACTTCTTCAACTATGTTCATAACAGCATTATTCATAACAGCCAGAACCTGGAAACAACCTAGATGTCCCTCAACCAAGGAATGGATAAAGAAAATGTGGTACATATACACAATGGAGTATTACTCAGCTATTAAAACATCGTGAAGTTTGCAGGCGAATGGGTGAAACTAGAAAATATCATCTTCAGTTAGGTAACCCAGATTCAGAAACACAAACATGGTATGTACTCACTTATAATTGGATACTAGATATAAAGCCCAGGGTAACCAGACTACAACCCACAACTCTGGAGAAGCTAGGAAAAATGGAGGACCCCAAGAGGTACACATAGATCACCTTGGGAAGGGGAAATAGATGAGTTCTCCATGCATAAACTGGGGATAGGGGGAAATAGAGAGTATGGGATAGGGAATGTGAACATGAGGAAATTGGATGGAGTGGGAGAGCAATGAGAGAGATATCTTGATAGGGAGAGACATTATGTGGTTAGTGAGAAACCTGGTGCCAGAGAAATGCCCAGGGACCCACAAGGACCACCAGATATTAGACTACTAGCAATAGTGGAAAGGGTGCCTGAAGTGGTCTAACCCAGTAATCAGCTTGATGAATACCCTGACTGTCATCATAGAGCCTTCACTCAGTAACTGATGGAAGCAAAGGGAGAGATCTATAGCCAAGCACCAGGCTGAGCTGTTGGAGTCCAGTCAAAGAGAAGGAGGAGGGATTATATGAGCAAGGTGGGTCAGGATCATGACAGAGAAATCTACAGAGACAACGGAACCAAGCTCATAGAAACTCACAGACTCTAGACTGATAGCAGTAGAACCTGCATGGGACTGGACTAGGTCCTCTGCACACAGGAAACAGTTCCATAACTTGGTCTGTTTGAGGGGCACCTGGATCTATCCCTAATGCATGAGTTGGCTTTCTGGATCCCATTACGTATGGTGGAATGCCTTGCTCAGCCTTGATGCAGCAGGGAGGTGCATGGTCCTACCTCAACTGAATGTTCAGGCTTTTCTGACCCCCTGTTAGAGCCCTTATCTTTTTGGAGGAGGGGATGAGGGGTGGGTCAGGGGGAGGAGGCTGGGGGGAGTAGGAAGATGCATGACAGGGGCATCTCTGGTTTGTATGTAAATTGAAAAAAATCTTAAACAAAATATATTAGATTTGACTGAGAAAGACCTCCTGAAAATCTTGGCTACAGACATGAAGGAAGAAACCAAGAAAAATTACAAGACAGATGACACATATGCTGATCCCTCTACATGGGAACAGCTTTGAGGCTGAATGATAGGTAAATCTTGTTGGCTACTCATCCTTATGACTTATTATTATTACATGGCATCCTTACAAATAGCATGGGTGTAGATTTATATTAGTTTGGTTATGCAGTCCAACAGACTTACAAAGTTGACAGATGCCTTTTACCTGCCCAAAAATAGAGCAGAAAATATCTTTAGCTGATTTGTGAATACTGTACATTTTATACTTGTGTTAAATGCAGATATGTATGTTACCTTTACAAGTTTATGTGTTTTCAGAAATAAAAAGGAACAGATACCAGTGAAGACAATACATGTAGCCAAGGTAATCCACCATATTAGAATGCACCTCTTGCTGTTTCCTCAAAATAATTGCTCAGGACAACTTCAAAGTTGCTTGTTGAGAGGGTCCAGCTTGATAGACTACTCTAGCCAGGACTTCATTTAAGCCCTGCACTTTCTAATCACACAAAGACTGGACAAAAAATTATATAGCTAGCTCTTTATAGACTTGACCATTATCCCAAATTCTTGCAATTCCCTGAAGATGCTGTCACCCCCAGACAACAGGAATTAATTTTAAGAATAGGACACCCACACTCCCCTAAATTCTTGGGGTCGCCTGAAGATGATGCCACTCCCAGAAAACAGGGAGTAATTTTAAAAATAGGACACTCACATTTCAAAGAGTTGGAGTGGGTAGTTTTTGGTCATGCAGTGGTTATAGATGTTTTTGTCATTGTTTAGGGAGGTTAGTTGCAAGTTTTTATTGGTCATGGTGAGAGAAGAAACTAAACAAAAATGGTTAGAATAAGTGGTTCCTTTCTGTCTTTTTCTTTCCTCTCTTGTTCTTTCTCTCCTAGCTAGTGAAAAAAAGGAGGATGATATAGGAATAATAGGATAAAACAGTAAATTATTGAATCTATTTTTAAACTAAAAAGCAACCACTAGTCTCATATATTTTACATTGCTGTGGATTTTTTATATTGATACAAATTTAAGGTTACTTTTGTTAAAATACACTGTATATATGTTTCTACTCTTGTTTACATTATTGTACATTTTCAGCACATTTTAAAATGTAATGTAAAGTTATAGTCCTTGAAAGCATTATTACAAATTTTTCAGGGTAATTAAGAAATTTAGATTAGCAGTTTGTCATCTATAACAGTCAAACATGTTAGGTATGTTTTCAAGGTTAAAAAGATAAACTTTAGATAGATAGGTGGTCATCAAACTCTTCAGAGATCTACAGAATACAACATTTAAAATATTTTAATATAATAGGCTTTTTAGGACAGCAAGACAGGTCTGCTCTTGGCAGCACTAATGTACTTCAAAAAAAGATGATGGGCATTGAAGAAATTCTATATGTAGTTTTCTTTCAATGTGGTAAAGATATTCACTGGGAAAGAGACTGCCCGTGCCTTGACTACTGACAGTATGCTGTCCAAACTGGATAAGTGGGTCACAAAGGGAGTCTACTGCTGAACTTTGCCAACATAAGGTAGGCCAGTCCCTCACAATTCCTGCTTCACAGAAAAGTCTGTCAGATATTATAGGCCTGTAGGCCAAAGATGGATCATCCAACCAAGAGGAACCTTGGGTGACTGTTCAGACAGCCAGCTGTCTGTGTTGTTTCTATAGTTTTGAAAGTTGTTTGCGCTGTACTTCCCAATTACTCAGGTAATAGTTTATCCTCAGGTCTTTGATGGGGTTGAAGAATAGTTAGTAACGGTTTTACAGTTTTTCTTGTTATCAAATTTAGAAATGAAACTTTCAAAGTTTATAAGGCTGAGAAACATAAACGCTGAAGTGGTTTGTTTAAGAAAATGTCTTAAGGTCTAGAAAGATATTTTTAGGTTGGTAATACCAGTTATGACAGAAAGTGATTTAGGCACAAAACTTTGGACTTACCAAAATAGGATAGATAATAGAGTACTTTCTCCAAAGTTGCCCAATAAAAATAAACTGGACATTGTGAATGTAATTTCACATGCGAATTGTTCTCATTCTATATATATTCACTCTGTAAGAGTTCAAACCTTTACTTTCTATTTAGAGAAAAATGGAGAAATGTTGCAGGATATTTGATTGCACTGTGTGAAGATGTATTGCTGTTTTACCTCACATGCCTAAGTCAATTCTGATTTGTTCAATAAAGAGCTGAATGCCCATAGCTTGGCAGGAGAGATCAGGTAGAACTTCTGGGCAGGGATATGACCTCTGGAAAAGAATTTGAAGCTGGGGATTAACCAGCAAGACATGGAGGAAGTCAGTCGTACAACACTGAGACGAGGGAACAAGACACATGGAAGAACACAGATCAATAAAACTGAGTTAGTTTAATTTTTAAGAGCTAGTTGAGAACAAGCCTAAGCTAAGGCCAAGCTTTGATAATTAATAAGAAGTCTCTGTGTCATTATTTGGGAGCTGGCAATCCAAAGAACGACCTGTTACATGGCTTGTTGGAGGAGGCTTGTTAATGGTGGTGGTCTTTGAGGTTTCAAAAGATTCAATCCCTGGCCTCCTACATGCAGATCAATATATAAGCACTCACTATACCTTCTGTCATGTCTTTGTGCTACCATCATGGACTCGGACCCTCTGTAATTGTAAGCCCAAATTAAATGTTTTCTTTTTACATTGCCTATGGCATGCTCTTTTGTTACAGTAATAGAAAAATAACTAAGATAATATGTAAGAAAGAATGACAAGAAGAGAATCTTTTGAGAGGCTCACAGTATTCTGATTTTTAATCTGAGCTGTGATTACACAAATGTAATCAGTTTAGAATATGTATTTAAATGTAAATTTATGTCTTGTTCACTTTCTTCGTTATATCTCTTCATTAATATTTCTCTTTACCAAAGAAAAACATATTTTTCTTTAAGTATTTATGCTTGCTCCCTCTCTAATTGCATATGAGTGTGTGTGTGTGTGTGTGTGTGTGTGTGTGTGTGTGTGTATGTGTGTGTGTGTGTGCTATGTTGTACAAGTAAGGGAACAATTTGAGGGAATCAGTTTTCTCCTTCTACCATGTTGGCCAAGGGATGAAACTTACGTTGTCAGCTTTGGCAGCAAGCTGCTGAGTCATCTCACCAGATGTAACATGATACTTAAAAGGTCTTATTAATAAAAACAAACTCAGGGCCAGGTATTGGGGTGAATGCTGGAAGATCAGAGAAGCAGACAGCCACAGCCACTTCACCTTGGTAATTTCTCAGCTGGTCTTGTTTCTTCAGACTGGAAACTTCTGAGTCCTTATCCAAATGGATTTCAGCTGAACTGCTGTTCAAAAGCCTGAAAGCTTAAAGAGACTCTAGTTCCTGGATTTCACGCCTCATATACCTTTCTGCTTCCTGCCATCACTTCCTTGGATTAAAGGCGTGTGTCACCATGCCTGGCTGTTTCCAGTGTAGCTTTGAACTCACAGAGATCCGGATGGATCTCTGCCTCCAGAATGCTAGGATTAAAGGTGTGTGTGCCACCATTTTCTGGCCTGTATGTTTATCTAGCGGCTGTTCTGTTCTCTGACCCCAGATAAGTTTATTAGGATGCACAATATATTGGGGGACACAATATCACCACAAAAAAAAAATCTTCAGTTTTGAGAATTACAAACATACATACATATAGGAAATCATGTCTACCTCCCATTCCCCTACATCTTTCCCTATATTCACTCACACATCTCTTTCCAAATTCATGTGTTTTTATCTAAGTTAAAAAAAAGTAAAGTATATTTGTGTCACATAGATCTAAATTCTTTTTAAATAATTTAAGTTGCATAGAGTTTTTGGGTATAGCAGTAACCACCTACACCTTAAAAATTGTTTTAAAGATTATAAACAATGACTGAATTTCTGTTGCACAATATACATAATTAATGACTAAGATTGTATACATGTGTGTACACATAAACAGGTGTGGTCATATGTGATCACAGATATACTTATGGGTGCATATACACGTGTGTGTGTGTGTGTGTGTGTGTGTGTGTGTGTGTGTGTATGCATGTGCATAAGGAATCGAAAGGACTATTTGAAGGGTAGTTCCTTAGGCCTGTTCCCTCTTTTTTATATGTTCTTTTTAGGAAGAATCTCTAATTAACTTTCAATTCTCAAAGTAAGTTAGGCTGGCTGGCCAGAGAGTTTAGTATCCACCTATGTCTGTTGGCTATTTCCCCACCACTGGCATTAAATCACACCACTGTTTCCTGCCTTGCTACTCAAATGTGGGTTCTGGGGACTGAACTTAGCTTCTGATACTTGCAGGGAAAGCAGTTAGCTACTGTTCCAGCTGTGTGCTTATTTCGTATTTGTTCGCTTTTACTTCAAAGTTCAAATTACTAAAAAGACAGAACTAGGAATCACATCTATTTCTGGTTCTAACACCACAATATCCCCTTATATTTTTGTATATTTCCATAAATGATTTTCTCGTAGAAGTGTTTCATATTTTAGCAATAAGGCAAAATTATTATCAAAATTATGTTAAGAAGAATGAAGAGGAAATATCAAACATTGTTAATCTCTTTCAACTTGACTCCTTTTTTTAAGACTGGATTCTGAAAAAAAAAATATTTAAATTTTTAATTCATTTGAACTCTCCATGGCTTCAAAACAACTTCTCTTCCAATGCCAGATGTTCAAAACAGCAACTTTGATTTACCAGTTAATATTTATTTCATGAAAAGCTAGTATCTGATGACTTTCAATTTAATTTAGAGAAGGGGAGGCAATGGATAAAAGAGGAAAGGACTGAGGGAGGGAGGGAGGGAAGGAGAGAGAGAGAGAGAGACTGAGACGGGGAAGCAGGAGAAGAGAGAGAAGAGATAGACAATGGTTTCCAGAGGCACCCTCACACCCTCATCATCCTGTCACGGTACTCGTGGGGAACATTAAGTTCTCTTGCATAAAAGCGTGTAAATTCTTCTGCCTTCTGACAAGCAAGAGATACATTTTTTAGGATAATATTTCTCATCTTCGAAAAAAGCTGTAATTTGTGTTTGACTCACGAGGTCTCTTGCAGGTGGATTTCAAGTCACTGTAACTTCCCTATAAACTCAATTATTATAATTGAATTAAATTGAGGTACATGTAAGTTTGGAGACAGATTTTTCACCTTCTTCATCCTAATATAAATGAGATTCCTTTATATAACACGGGTGAATTAAAAACTCATGACTTTTTGGTAATGTGGGAATAAAAGAGATCAGATAAGCCTAAAACCTGGATAAAAATCTACCTAGTAGTTCTTAAAAGTTCTTAGAGAATAACTGTAGCTATAAAAAATCAGCAAATATATACAATAGCACACAGAGGATGCAGTATTTTACATTCGTTGGCTAAATGATGCCAAAAAATGAGGACTCAGATTTTTAGCAAGTGTCTACAGCTATTATATTGACAATACACAACTGCTCAGGAAAGAAGAAAGGGAGACCTACTCCCCTCATCTATGATGAAACTCAACACTCACTTCATCTTTTTAATCATACTTAACATATATTAATTGTCCAAATCTACTTTTTCTCTTTGCATGCATGCACATATCATAATTTTTATGTCCTTCCTCTTTTATAATAATGACTTGAGATTTTTGGACAATATGAACATTAATACATATTAATTATATATTATTATATATGCTATATAATAGCATATATTAATAATTAATATATGCTAATAAAGTACAAATAGAATGAAAGAATAACCAATTGATAAAAAAAATGTGCTTACACAAGAGTTTTGTTCACTCTCTTCAGTAGCATTGGATCACTCGAAAAATAAAGATTTCAGCATTTTGTATCATAGTAGTAAGAGTACTTTTAACAATGAATGAAACTGAGAACTTCCTGTTGTAGGTCAGTCTTGTGATTTGATTAAGTTTCCTGAAAGGCCCATGCACTGAAGTGTCGGGAACCGGGCAGCCTAGTCTCGGATCAGCATATGACTACCTGTCCAATGGGTTTCCTCAGGACAAGATACCTGAGGAAATGGACTCTCACTTGGCAAGGACCAGTAGTCCATGGGACAGCACAGGAATTTGCAAAATGTATGCAGCTTGCAGGCTCTTTTCTCTCTCATCATATGGCGATTCTCTGGGTGGTTTTAAGTTTTACTTTGTTAGTCATACATGCAATAGCTGTAATTTTCCCTGGAAAATTCTCCTTTCTTGAATAATTTTCCCTAAGATTCAACACAGGGCTGATACTTCTCAAATATCTTAGCTGGAATTACTAACTACAACTCCCAATTCTGGGAAATTTTCTGACTTCAGTAGAGACAGTCAGGTACACATGAGAAAAACAAACAAACGAACAAAAAACACTTGGAATATTAACCATATCTCACAGTTCTGGAAAGGAGAATAAGGCATGTATATACAGAATAGGGGAAAAGCCTCAGGAATACGTATAGTACCAACTGTTGATAGTAAGTTTTCTGGACACCAAGTAGAATCATTTGGTAGGATCTGGTATGCTCCAAAATGAAAAAAAAATACATTGCAAAGTGTGGGATGGATAGACCCATCTTTACCATACATAGAAGCTTATATTTGTCAAAGAAGAATGGTATAGTAAGATAGAAAAAAAATGCTTTATCAGGGTCTTCCTTTTACAGAGCAATTGAGACATGGGACCCTCTTGTAGAAAACAGACTGTATACAAATTTATCTTGCAGATATGAAAGAACTGTCTGGGTTTGAATATCGTTGTCCTTAAAGCAGTGTGCCCATGTCTATTACTTTTTAACTTTGTAACCGCAAGTAGCTGCCAGCTGACATAAGTGCTGTGAGAGCAGAATGTGTCTGGCTGGATATTTAGTTAAGCCTGAAAAAAATGCTGAATTCTATGTCTAGAATAAGGTTATGCAGGGAGTGGGAAGATGTGTTGGGGAAATATAAAGGGGAACAATGGGGGCTTTTATAATGATCACAATGTGTTCCTTAAACTGTGATGTATTTCTTAAAGTCAAAAATAGAAGCCAATAATAAAGCTGTTCATATAACCCTGGTAAGAAAAAACTCTGTTTAAGTATATGAACTTGGGACATTGCAACCTCCATTTCCTTGTTCTTTTTGGTTCCCGTCCATGTCATGGTATTTTGCTTACCATGGCCCCAAAAGCAATGGACCAAACAGTCATGGATGAAGCTGTACAGCTTGTGAGAGAGAATAAAAGTGTTGTAAGTTCATTTATCTGAAATATTTTGTTGCCAAAAGGAAAATTGGCAAATACAATGTTTGTAATTTGTGGTGTTGTTTCCAGCACAGAGGCAGTGCTGACTCTCAAGAAAGCTTAAATCATGTGACTCAGGGTGTGGTGATATTTTATTTTATTTGTGCTAAAATATGGTGATACTCTATTTGTGCTTTATTAAATAAAGATTGCCTGGGGATCAGAGGAAAAACCAAGCCATTATAAGTAAACACAAAAGTCATGCAATGTTAGCACATGCCTTTAGTCCTATACTTAGCAGGCAGATATCTGTCTGGATCTCTGTGAGTTTAAGGCCACACTAGAAACAGCTAGGTGTGGTGGCACACACCTTTAATTCTAACACTAGTTAATCATGGAGGTCTGGAGGTCTATACAGACAGACAGGAAGTGACAGAGCTGGGCAGGAAGAGGAAGTGATGCAGCTGGACAGAGAGAGCAAATCAGATGGCAGAACCACAAGGCATATAGGCATGGGTAGACAGGAAGTCACGGCATTTGGAAGCTTTGGAGTTGGTGCGGTAAGGTTAGCGGTGGCTGTTCCTATTACTCTGATCTCTCTCAGGCTTTAACCCCTTTATCTGGCTCCGTGATTTTTTATTTATTTATTTTTATTTTTATTTAATAAGATCATTTAGAAACTCGTCTACATCTGAGCAATAGTAGGAAGTATGTGACGATTTATTGACAATTTTTCAAAATACTGATTTAAATGTAATTATTCTCACTTGTAAAACACACACACACACACACATATTTTGGCAAGACAAATTTTGAATAATAGAAGAAAAGAATGGGTATTGGAGAGATTGCTCAGTGGCTAAGAGTGAACACTGCTCATCCAGAGGACTAGATTTTAATTCCCAGCTCTCATGTAAGGGAGGCAAAAAACAACAACTTGCAAGTCCAGCTCCAGAGGATTATTGCTTTTTTCTGTACTCTGTGGGCACCCACACAGATGACATGCACACAGATGTGCATACAAACAAATTAACAAGTGATTGCCTGTGGCTGTGTATGGTACTGGACACTGTTTTGCAAACTGACAACTGGCATAAAGAGTATTTTCTGACTGATGAACAGTTCTAACATGGTACATTGAAGATGGTTTGCAAGCTATAAATTTACTAAAATTGAGTGGATTGTACAGTTAATTGTACCTTAAGAAACTTCATTGAAAATGCTTTTGGTTTTAGAACTAGTGCTACTCCATTGACTTTTCCTTATAATATTCTTTTTTATTAGGAATTCTCTTATTTTGAGTGACTCACTATACTTTCTAGAGACCCTCAAGTGAAAAAAAAATCCTAGAATGATGCTTAAATTAAGTAAAATTAGAAAGTAGAATAGAGAAACAGATTAAATCAGTGCCTATTTTTCTTAAGCAGAACACAAAAGATAGAGTTCGTATCAAAATATAAACCTCTGTTGTGTAGTAAGAATAAGGTCACGATGCTTGCAAATGTCCTTTTATAATCCTTTTTGTTAAGATCACACTAATCCTCTTGCTTTAATGCTTCCCTATAAAGAAGAGAAAATCAAATTCCTTTTTCTTTTTCTTAATACATGTGAGAAAATTGAGATAGACTGTTACCACCGACTAGTAAAACATAAAGATGTTAGAAAAATCCTATTCTCTCCGCTAGCCCATCATTTCCTTAAAGACATTACATGGAAATAGATCTATACTATATATTTTCAAGTACAAATCTGTAAATTACTTTGTTTTCTGGATTTTTTTAATAAGCAAGATCTTTTTTTTGCTAAAGATGATTAAATAATAGAATAATTCCACACTTGCATAGAGTGCTTAAGCATGAACAGATATATTGTCTATGAAATAAGTCTCTTTTTACTCTAATTATCTCTGTTCATGTAGAGCGTGAAATCATTCACTGAGAATCCTAAATCTTACTTCTTTTTAAGATTCCCACAAAGCTTTTTAAAATTATTATTTTCAGAAGAACTTATAGCAGTTTCTAAGCTCTTTTTCTTTTCATTTTTTCTAAAATCAATTCTCTTCTTTTGTTTGCATATAGTAGTTTTATTGCAATAAAGTATTGTTTCATTAACATTTCCTCTTTTTTTCTATTGTTGCCATTCTTCCCGATCTTTTTTTTTAATCTTCTCTCAAACTGTATATTTTGATGGCAGCCTCCCCTCTCTCCACTCCTCCAATTCTTCTCATTTCCTCCTCCCTTCCATAGATCCACTGTTCCTCATTTGTCTTCAGAAAAGTGCAGGGTTCCCAGGGATATCAACCTAAAATGTCATCTTACAAGACAATAAGACCAGGTACAAACTCTCATATCAAGGCTGAGTGAGGCAAAGTAGGAGCAGTGGGAGGAAAAGGGTCCCAAGAGCAGGCAAGAGGAGTCCCAAAAACATTCTACACTAAACAACCAATTACAAAGTGCTGGCTTTTCTTTCTGTCATGCCATATTTCAGTGTAGCCTTGAAAATGCCTTTGACCTTTAGATCCACATTCTGGGAATTATACTCTCATTCTGTTTCCATATTTTTAGATGATTCTATTTTCTGTAATAAAAATTGTGTGCTTGTTACTCTAATGAAGGTTTGTTTTACTTTTGTAGTTCTGAGTTTCTCAAAGACGTTTTTTATATCTTTAGTTTTCATTTGTCGTGTGGATTTACACATATATTTTAAACTATATGCCCATATGGTCTTTTGGTTTCCCAGGATGAGAGCTTTTTCTCATTGTGGTTAAAAGCGTAAAAAGCATAATGAAATTTTTTTTTTTTTAAAAATTTGAAGTTCATAGTATTTACCGTATTTATATTGTGTAATGGATGTGAGGAACGATAAGATCATGATGATACATTTGAAAATATTTTTAATTTTTCTATTTGCTTATTAACATATTTGATGTGGATGTGTGTTTGATGGTGTGTGTGTGTGTGTGTGTGTGTGTGTGTGTGTGTGTGTGTGTGTATGTATGTGTGAATTAGATGTCAGAAGACAACTTATGGAAACTGGATCTCGTTTCATTTTGTGGTGGGCGTCAGGTTTAGTTGTAAGTACCTTTACCCAGTGAACAATTTTAGAGATCTGCACATATGTTACTTATTCACTAAAAAATAACTCCTTTAATGGTAGTAATAAAAACAAAGAGGAGATTTTAATGAAATAATACTTTATTGCAATAAAACTACTATAAGCAAGCAAACGAAGGGAATTCATTTTAGGAAAAAAATGAAAAGAGTAAGATCTTGGAAATTGATATAAATTTCTATTTTTCTTCTGTGTATTCACTCACTATAGATTTCTCATGAAAATGAAAGTTTACAGTATTTTGTCTCCTTAACTTGTGGCTTATCAAATTTTGTTCATTGACATTGTAACATGAGACAGGGTATCTTGCCATGTTTAGGATAAATCATTTTTCATTTAAACATGCAGCACAATTCATTTTTGTATTTATCACTTGAGGGATGTAAGAATTGTGTCTACTTCTTGCCATTTGCTGATAATACTTTTCTAAATATTTGTAAACATCTCATTGATACTCTGATTCCAATTATTTTGAATCTGTATCAGTAAATGGCATTTATAGGTCATATAATTTTAATTTGTGAAGTAAATTTTATACTATTTTCCATATTGATTTTAACATTTTAAGGACTCATTGATTAAGCACACAAATTATAATTTCTCCCTATCCCAGCCAATGCTTTTCAATGCTCATTTTTTTTGAGATGGAGACACCCTGACGAGTAAATTGATATCTCACTGTTTCCCTTTGCATCTCTGTGATGTCTAGTGATTTTAAATCTCTTCCTCTCAAGTTTATTGGCCATTTTGTTTTTTGGAAAAAGTCTAATCCTTTGCCTAGTGTTTTACTGGGTTATTTGATTTTTGGTTTTGTTGTGAAGTGTACGTGTTCTCCATTTTTTGCGTATGTTTTTAGGTGTGTAGTTCACAAATACAGATTCCATTCTCCAGGTGGATTTTCACTCTACTCATGGTGTGCTTTAGAGGAAAACTTTATAAGTTTGCATCATCCCGTTAGTCTATTTTTCCTTTTCCCTTTCTTTTGAAGTCACACCTGACAAGTCACCACCAAATCTACTTTTAGGAAACTTGTCTTCTTTGCTCTCTTTTATGAGTTCTGTGATTTGATGTCTTATATTTACATCTTCAATAGTTGTTAGCTGATTTTATTTGCTATGTACGGTAAGTAAACTCATTATTTCACAAATGAGTTTCCAGTTTTTCCAACACCATGTGTTGAAAAAATTATTCTCTTCCCATGGATTGATTTTGACCCTTCATAAGAATCCTTTGGCTGCATTTGTTATGTTTACTTTATGCTCCTTTTTTCTATTCTGTTATTACATCTCTCTGTTTTTATAACAGTACAACAGTTTGATTACTGTGCCTTTGTAATATGTTTGCATCCAGGAAGTGTGATTCTTCCAACTTTGGCCTTTTCTAAAATTGATTTGGCTGTTTGTGGTGTCATGAAATTCTGTGTTATTTATGATCTTTTTCTATCATTGCAAAAATGCTTTAGAGATTTTTCTATAAATTGCCAAGTTATATTTTTTATTTATCTTAGTGAATATTTAAGTAAATACTAATCACTTTCCAGATATGCTGTGTTTATATTTTAAATTTATCTTAAGGAGAGGTTTCTCTTGAATGTTCAGCCTGGTGCTCACTCACTTTTTTACATTTCCTTTATGGATTTTATTCTTTGATATATTCTTAATTACATTTCAATCCTTGAGGAAAATAAGATCCGAACATTCTCTATATTGCTCCATACAATGCCTTCTCCTATAGCCTAAGGAATACTACAAAAGAGCAAACAGAAAGACTTGGAAGAGTCAAAATATCCAGAAGTTTGCAGTGAAGGAAGGTCCCTAAAAAATAGCTACAAAAATAAGACCAGAAAAATGGTAATATCAACAAACAGGCTAATTTAGAAGAGGGGAATTTTCATGGGGTCCCACCATTAGATAATGAACCACAGACAATTAATAACTGCTATTGGATAGAGAGTTAATTTTTCCCAGGGATGAGACCCTGATTAGATCCCCAAAACAAAGTGATCAGGCCTGAAAACGTATAAACACAATCAAAAAATTTGACTCAGCAATTTGTAACTATATATTAGTTCATGAATATATATATATATAATGTATATACACACAAACATATATATATATATGTGTGTACATGCATATTCAAATACATACACACATATATTTGTATGTAGCAATAATATCAAAGAGAGGATACCAATTTATGATGTAGGGTACAAAATATAGGTTGCAGGGAAGATATCATGGAGGGGCTAGGTGGGTGAGAAAAATGATGTCACTCTGTTTTAATTTATTTTAAAATTTATAATTTTAAAAATGTATGTTAATAGATTTTGAGTATTTTATATTAATGTGCATAAGTCAAGTCAACTTACAGGATTTCTACTTGAGAAGCTGTTGGATAAACGTGAAGAAAAGCATTTAATGTAAAACAGTTATGCCTATCGTCACAGCATGGATTTTCTTTAAAGTGAACTTCCATTTTTAACTAAAATTTTTGTTAAAATTATAAAATTCAGAAGAAGTGATATTAAATAACATCTATAACCTTTGACTCACACTATATGTTCACACTGAGCTGAGAACTTGAGAAACAACTAAACCCAAAAGCAAGAAACCCCATTGTATTGTTAGTAGAAAACTGGCCATGCATTGCAATGATTAGTTAGAATCCAAGATCATCAGGGGCATCTTTTTTTTAAAGGTAAGATTTGTGCTTTGGCTTAATGATTGGCAGTATATATTTTCTTAGTAATTTTTGATTATCATTAATATTAATCCACATTTTTATAATTGTCATCATTGTGATATATATGTTCTAAATTTTAGTTCAGTGTTGGAATTGTACAGGTATTTTCAGTGATAGAATACATTAGTACATCGACTGATACTTGGTGTGTTAGTTACTTTCCTTTGCCTGAAGAGAAAGCATGACTATGGCAACTTGTAAAAAAACAAAATAAAACAAAACAAACAAGTAGACAACAAACATTTAATTGGAGGCTCACTCTTCTGTGGATTGTAAAGTCCATGACTACAGTGACAGGGAGCATGGCAGCAGAGAGGAAGACAGACATGGTACAGGTGCTGTAGCTGATAGCTTACATATTTAGAGGACAACCATGAATCAGAAAGAGAGAAATGGGGGGCAGAGGGAAGAGGAGAGTGAGAAGAACAACTACAATTGCAGGGACTCTTAAATTTTCATAGTGCATTTTCAGTAACAGACCTCCTCCAACAAGACTACATCTCCTAAACTTTCCAAAATAGTTCCCCAAACTGGGGACCAAGCATTTAAACATATGAGACTATGAGGGCCATTCTACTACAAATTAACACATTTCACTCCAACCTTAAAAGATCCTTGCTCTCACAATCTAAAGAGTTTAAAATACAAAGTCCCAAATCGCTTCTAGATTCAAGACAACCTCTTAATTGTATTGCTCTGTAAAAATAAAAAGCAAATTACATACTTCCACCATACAATAGTGCAAATAGTCATTACCATTCCAAAAGGAAGAAGTAAGGGTGTAGAGGGGAAATACTAGGTGAAAGTAAGCCGGTAACCTATCAGGGCAAATAGCTTGATGATTAATGTTAATGGGCTTAGATGGCTTCATCCTTTCAATTTTGCTGGAAGCACCAGGCTTTGTCTTGGTGATTTCAACCCCTTGTGCACAGCTTTACTTGACTGACACCACCTGGCTCTAGCATCTCTAACATTTTAGAGTATCCAGTGCTATCCAGGATTCACTTGGACTGACTCAGACAATGAATTCTTGGGATCTTCATTCATGGTCTCTCTCCCAGCCACCTGGCCTCAGAGGCTCTCCTTAACCCCAGGAAAGATATTACAATCCCTTACCCTGTGTATCATTCATAAAACTAAATCCAAGTTTGACTATCACTGTGGCTTGAATCCTACCACCCTTGAATCATATCCATAGCAGACTTGATTTGTTTATGCTTTGGGGGAGCAGACTATTTCTTAGGCCTGTTGTTATAACTAGTTGAAAGCTTCACTTGGTGGGGTCTTTCCCTTCTCTTTTTCCTAAATTAGATCAGCCTTCTTTTAATCTTCTCATTTTTTTTTTCAGTACAAGCTTTGACACCAGCATTAAGTTTTCTGGTGTTCTTTCATTTTTTAACTGTATATTTCATATTTTCTCTCTGTTTCCTCTTTTTCATTGTAGACCTGAATAAGAGTGATTACTAATAACCACAAGACAGACTTAATTTTAGGTTGTTTTGAAATCTTTCTCATCAAGGAAACTATTCTTGCTCTTTATAATTTAGCCTTAGAAAAATTCTTAGGAGAAAGTAGCTAAAATCTTTGCCAATTTTTCACAAAAATTTTTCTCCTCTTCTGTTGTTAGTATTGTTCCCCTCTAAAACTACATGAGCTGGTCCTTGTAGTCCACATCGCTCTCAGAACTACTGTCTTCCATTTTTATTTTTGCTAGGATTGCTCATTGAGACCCACGTATAGCATTCATCTCATTTCCTAGTCCAACATCCCTAAATGTTCCCCATTCCTCCATAAAACAAGTTGATCAAGCCTGTCAGATTAATAAAATACTTCCTGGTGGCAACTTCTTTCCTTGTTATTTTTTTTCCTATTGTGACAAAACACCATGCCCAACACAAGCTATAAAAGAAAACATTTAAATTAATTTACAGTTTCAGAGAGTTAGAGTCCCACGAGGACAGAACAAAGGAAAAGCTGAGAGCTCATATCTTGATACACAAACACGTGACAGAGAAATAACCCTTGAAATGTATAAGTCAAAGCCCTCATCCTCAGTAATATATCTTCTCAAAATAGACAGCACTTCCTAATCCTTCCCACACAGTTTTGCCAATCTGGAAACAAGAATTCAAATGTAAGCCTATGAGGGCCATTTTCATTCGAATCACAGCAGAATGTGATATATTTAAGTAGATTATTTTCAAAATGATAAATGTGTACTCCTTATAGATTATTGTATAATTGCATATAAAACGACTCAATGATTTATGGGGAAGCTAATATGCCATTTCTTTTAAAAGATAAATTTTAAGAGAATTTATTTCATTTATTCATAGCTACAAAGAATGAATCAATGTTTGCCTTTTGAAGAATGCTGAAACTTGTTTTATTCAACCTCAGCTAGATCTAGATTTAGATTATAATACAAATTCCCTTTTCAGGAAAATGTCATACTTTTTATCTCCAGATGGCAAAATTCTTTCCAAATTAGTCTTTCTGAAACTGATTTCATTTACTGTGGTATAATGCATTTTCTTCTTAAAAAGAGTCCCAGAATATTGCTCTTTCATCCATTCGAATTACTTGCTTTTATCACTAATCAAATAAAACAAGAATAACACTCTGCTCTTCTCATTAAAAGAAACCTCCAGGCCCCTGTGTCTACTCACTGAGCTATATTTTCATGAATACTTCTGGTAATTTTATTGCTTATTTAATGACCTTGTAATGACCTTCTGCACAGTCAACCACTTTACAATGCAAATAAAATCTTGGCTTCCCAGTAACAACATGGCTTTTCAAAAAGTCTGGACTCATTTTTTTATTTCTATATATACAAAATGTATTTTCCCTAGCTTTGTATAAAACATCTCTTATCATATTTTTATTGTTACTTGTGGTGATATTGTGTCCTCAGTATATTGTATATCCTAATAAACTTATCTGGGGGTCAGACAACAGAACAGTTACTATATTAAACATAGAGGTTAGGCAGTGGTAGCACACACATCTTTAATCCTAGCATTCTGGAGGCAGAGATCTGTTTGGAGCTCTGTGATTTCAAGGCCACACTGGAAACTGAGCCAGGCATGGTGACACACAATTTAAATCCCAGGAAGTTATGGCAGGAAGCAGAAAGGTATATTAAGGCTTGAGGACCAGGAACTAGAGTCTTGTTAAGCTTTTAGACTTTTGAGCAGCAGTTCAGCTGAGATCCTTTTGGATGAGAACTTAGAGGCTTACAATTTGAGGAAACAGGATCAGTTGAGAAGTTACCAAGGTGAAGTTGGCTATGGCTTGTTCTGCTTCTCTGATCCTTTAGTGTTTACCCCAATACTTGGCTCTGAATTTGTTTTTATTAATAAGATTTTTTAGAAATTCGTCTACAGTTACTATCATCGCCTCATTTTGGACACATTTTTGATATGCAGTCCAAACTTCTCCCTGAACCCTCACTCATGATCCTGTGTCAGTGTTCCTAGTGCCTGGATAACAGACATGAAATTTAAAACTAATTTTGATGAGACAATTTCAAATTGCCTTTTATAAAATTTTGTACTCTTTTAATTAATGTAATGATATGTGTGTTGGGTACTCAATACAAGTAATTAAATTTCTTCAAATTCCTTGTCTACTGCTTCATGTTATTCTTAAGAATAACTTACAAATTACTGAAAATCTACTCAAAAATAACTACAACTATTTGCATATTTTCATTTTAGTAGAAAAAAGTTTTACTAAAATTATTTTATTTTATTTGCTAACATTATTCACAGTCATTTGATAGTTATGTATAACTTAAAGCCATGAAATATGTAATAAATGTAAAATTCTGCCTCTCTAGTAACAATAGAGTAACCATATTATATTGTCATTTAACAATAATTTACTGTAGATCACTCATTAACTTAAAGTGAATACTTCCTTTATAAAGCTCAGAGTTAGAACAAATATTTAAGAATATCCATCGTTCTCTTTATTTTTCATTATAATTTAAATCTTCTTAAATATATTTTAGTTCAATATTATTATTTATAATGCAATGGTAAAGCACAGTATGAGAAATGAAATAAGTTTATTTGGTTAGTGAATTTAAATTTATAATTAGATTTATTTGCATAACATATATATACATGACTTTGAAATCTATATTTTAATTGGTGTCTCAAGGAATGTTTTATATATATGTATACATATGGTAAAAATCTTCATTTTTCAAATTCTGATCTGCAACACAATGAAAGAAATCTATAACAAAGTATAGAAAATATAAAATACATTTGGGTTATCAATTCGAATTTTCAAGTAAATATTATGCTGCCTTATGCAGATATATTTGTGTCATTGCCACACAACACTTCTAGAATGTGTTCCCAAGAATTCTTCCTTGTTTCTCACTCTTTCTGTCTTTTACTAACACCTTAGATTCACAGTCCTCTCTTTTCTTCTCCAGCCCTCCAGCCATCACTCCATTACAGCCGGCAACTTCATTGCCTCTTCCCTAGGCTAACGCGTTAAACTTCAATAGACTTCTTGCCTTCTGTTCCAATTCAGATGATACAACGGTTCCAGATTAATTTTCTCAAAGCCACCAAAATCACGTTACAATTTGCATAAAATCTCCTAAAGAGTTTTCATTACATACCAAATGAAATTACCTTACTTTTTAAATGTGAAGACCACAATCATGTGTTCCCAAGCTGAGTTTTCTAATTTTATCTAATCTTATTTCTTGCTGCAAAATCTCTCTGTTTTATTTTGCTTCTAACTATAAACCAATTAAACTGTGCAACACTGACTACTTGAGTTTCTCTACTGGCCCCTTTTATGTTTGTGGAGTCCCAGGGTCAACACATTTCCAGATTTACACAGTTATAAGCAAATGTTCTAAAACCAAGTTAACTTTTGTTCTTTCCTCATTCACTTCATATATAAAATTATGTTAAACAATTACTTAAATGCAGACCTGATATTCTTTTCTGGAGTGTGTATTCTAAGCTTATAGTATATGTTTCAACTCTACATACCCTCATAAACCATTTAACAACATAACAACTAATGACATTTACTAAAAACATACATCTGGATTTGTTGTTTTATTCTATTGTGGGTGTCTACCCTGAGTATGTGTTATTTTTATATCACTAGAATGTGTAGAAATGTATTCACTAAATTTAGTATTAAATAAAAATACATGTATAACTTTACCTGAAATTCTTTAGATCATTATGTATATATGTACCTATATTGTCGATTTTTTATTCATATATATATATATATATATATATATATATATATATATACACACACACATATATTCTTACATATAAGTGGACCAAGAAATTATAAACAAAACATATTGCCAAATTACATGGCATAGCTGTTTTGAATGGGAATACCCCATAGGCTCAGGTCATTGAAAATGTTATCTCTAGTTGGTAGTATATTTGGAGAGGTTACAGGGAGGTGCAGCCTTGCTGGGGGAAGACTGACACTGGAGGAAATACATTTTTTTTTCTTGTCTATTCTACTCTGGCACTAACTCTTCCTTTCTCATGACTTCCCTCTTGTTGTTATATTTATTCCTCCAAATAGAAACTTCTTTCTGTTTCCATGTAACATGTATACCAGCACCCCTTTCTTCTCACCTCTATAATGTCTTCTTCCCCTCTTAAGGCCTTCTTCCTAATTACATACATACACCCAACCCATTTAAATGTACTTTCCATACATTTAAGTAAATATATATTATTTGCCTTTTTTAATTTGTTTTCTTTCTTTTAACATACAATGCCCAGTTCCATCTAGTTCCATACATGATTTGATTTTGCTTTAAAGCTTAATTAAATACGTACCCTATTTATTGGATTTACGTTTTGTATGTAGGTTGGTAGTTGTGATTCCTGGCTATTGTTCAATTGTCTTTGCCTCAATATCCTTCAGGTACACACCCAGTCTCTGGAACAGTTAAAAACTGGAAAATAAAAGACGATTACCACTGCACATTTCAAATCAAACCTCCTAAAAGTAAGGCACTTGAAGCTATTACTAAGTAAAATCTGAATAGGGTAAAAGATGGGGGACAAGAGAAAATGATTGGAAGAGTTGGAAAAAAAACCCGATGATGGACATTTCACTGTATATATGTATAAAATCCTCAAAAATAAAATAAAACTTTTAATTAAAAAGAAAAGAATGTAAATTTTAGTAAAAATAACTTTTGATATCTTTATTTTTGTTACAGATTTAAAAGTCATGTCATGGGATTGGACTCTGAGTTTTAAATACACTCCTACAAAGCTCTATCTAGATTTGATAGTGGAAATTGACCATATGTACTTCTTTGGACTTATAATTTTAATGAAAATAAACCGGTTTTCGAGTGTGTTTCTCTGTGTAGCATAGGCTAGATTCTAATTCCTTTACTTTCCTAATTCAGACTCACAAATGTGCTGCTAAAATCAGACCACCACCCTCTTTGGGCTTAGGCCGGAGCTTCCCGAGACACTGCTCGTTTACATACAGATGGCAAACAATGACAAAGAGCTGGACGCTGTTTGCAGGGGAGGAGTGTAGACACAGAAAGAGGCCCATCTTGAGCGCTGGAACCGTGTAGAGCAAAGCAGCAAATCACTTAGTCCGTGATGATGACTTCATTTGCCTCAGGCAGACTCGTCCGGGTGCCCGAATCACACCGATAGTTAAGATATTTTATGAACACTTCTATATCGATTTTATTTAAGACTACAGTGTTGAAGAATGTGAGTAAGGGAAGCGAGGATAACATCAGGTGAACTCTATGGATCTGAGGATTAGTCTTCCTAATCCCTGCTTCAACTTGCACGCCACGCACTTTATTCTCCAACTCCGTAGCTGCCTGAAGTAATAAAAATCTGCACACAACTTAAGTCCACTGCTTTAAATTTATTCATGTTAATACACTTTGGTCTTCACAGAGTGCCTCAGGGTTGGAACTATTATTTTTATAGGACATATGGGAAAATTGCAGTTTAGAGAGATAGAGTCATTATCAGTGTCCCGGAGCTATGTAAGAGGTAGTAGTGAGGGAAGTGTGCAGAAACAGAGAAACCAACTCAGAAAGTGGGAGCCACCTTACATAGTATGGCATCCTCAACATTTTCTCTCATGTTTGTGTCACCTAAGAAGATGTTGAGGTTTCTCTCTCTATAACTCAACAAGCAGCAATATTTGAAAGCAGGATCATTACAGGAACAATTACTGAAGTTTAAAAAGTGGTCATACCAAAGAAGTGTGTGTCCTTAACCTCATGTGTTTCTTTATTTGAATAGGAAAGAGAAATGAGGAAGAGTATAATGAGCAGGAATGAGGCACGTAGTATTAATGTGGTTGTGGGAAAACAATCAATACAGATATTAGAGTCCTGTATCCACAAGCCCCTGAGATGAGTGAAGTCTGGAGGCACCAGAGGCTAGGACAGGTTGCAATAGCCTGTACTAGTAAGTCTTCCAAAAGGAAGTAACTAACAGTTTCCTCCTTTTGAATCTATGCTCCCTGACATAGAAGGAAAGAAGTTACCCTTAGTTTTAGTTATCATTTAGTTGCTGCTTTCATTTAATAAAATAGCTGACTAAATACATAATGGAAACTTAAAAATTGTAATAAATGATATGAGGATTAAAATTGTAGAGTGTTTATAAGAAGTATAAATAGAGTGAACCTTTCACACTGGTGAATTTTACATCTAAACCCAGCCATTCACAGACTAAAATACATATGTAAAATTATTATAACTTACTGAAAATTTACTAATAATTTTTTGTTATTCTCTAATCAACACAATATTTTATAATATACACCATTTACATTATATTAGCTTTCACAAGTTATGTAGAAACAAATCATAAAGTAGGATATTCATATGTATCTGCTGATTACATATGAATAATAGGGATACTTATGTAATAATACTATTACATAATAGGGAACTAAGTAACTACAGACATTGGTAACACAGGGTTCTAACACTAACATCCACAAACTCCAATAGTTAATGATGAGAGGATTAGGAAATGCATGAGTGTTTCCAGCTAAAATTCACTATGGGCCAGTAGGACTTTAAAAAAGTAGATATGAGGTATTAAAAGACAGTTAGTTCTACATAAACCTAGAAGAAATAGCTGCCATAATGACATTTGTCCTTACCCAAATAAAGAATACACCTTCTGTTTGCAATGACAGTATACAAGACAATTTTCTGCAGTTCAAGAAATGACATTACCAGACAACTGCCAGCACATTGTTTGACTTCTAGGACTTCAGAAATGTTTAAATGTTTCTTTTCTAAATAACCTCACGAAGATATGTTACATCAGTTCCAAGAATCCAACATGGTAAGCATGAGTAGATGTACATAGTATTGAAATTTCATGTAGTTTATTATTGAAGAATAAGGTAGAAAGTGTACACTGTCTTTTTCTTTGTAGATCCATTAATATTTTTTAGCTAAGAGCATGAAGGGATAAGACAAGTATTTAAAGAAAATGAATCTAACTGCAAAATGTTTGCTCATATGGGGTAGAAATAACCAGAGCCATCATGAAAGATTAGAGCATTGTAACTAATTCTCAGAGACTATAATGTTGTTGAGAAGTAAAAAAGATGTCACTTAAAATTTGTGCAGCATCACTGGATGGCATCTTGGGGAAGAAAAATTTAGATGATGTAATTCAGAATTACATATTACAGAAACATAGAAGACATGGATAATTTCATATTTTAAAGTGGGTAAATGAGAATAGAAGTACGGGGAGTTTAAAGCAGTATGTTTTGTGGTTAATTTTGATTTTATTGGTGTATTGCAAGTGATGTAGATTGACGTAGAGCAGTAAAGATGTCATATAAGCTAACTGGAAGTGCACAGAGCAGTTTAAAACAACAGATGTTATAGCCACAGACCTCATTGGATACCCTGTGTAGTCTCTACCAAGCAATAAAAAGAGCTTCTAGGCTTCCCACAGTCACCTAAAAATAATACCATGACCTGTGTATACTAATGTCTAGGTTTTTTCATTTGTGAACATTCAGTACTTACTTTAATCAAAGTTATATGAGAATAAAATGAGTCAAATGCACTTAAAGAATGGTTCTCAGAAAGAATAACTCTTATTTTCCTATTTGCCACATATTAAATATCTTGGATATTATTATATTGCTGTTTCTGGGCTACCAAAGATATCTATACTTTCCGAATTACATGGCTATAATAAACTTCTTACACATGGGTTATTAATTTTGAAAAAAAAAGAAATTATGAACTTGGGTTTACCTAACATGTACATTCAAAGGTGACGTAAAATAAGACAGTAGAAGCTAATCTGTCAGCGTAATACATTAAACAGAGAAGGGAGATGGGAAGTGAGCAACAGTGTGTGATGACAGGTTTAAATATAAGAGGGATTATTTATTCATATATTTATAATTTTATTTTATTTTATTTTGTTGAGAGTCCATTTTTAAACTGCTCTCGAATGGTCTCATGGTTCTCTTGTCCCAATCTTGAGAATATTAAGATTATAGGCATGCCCCACCATTGCCAGTCCTAAGTCCATTCTTTAGATGAGATTCACAGAAGTAAAAATAGAGATTCAAAAGAGTTGGAATCACATTGTTCTGAATATGTGAAGTAGTATACTAAAAAGAGAATACTTTCCAGAATAAAAAATATAGTAATGTAATACATAAAAATTTTAAATAGAGGCACAATGGGAATAGGGAAGTTCCGAGGAATCCACAAGGATGATTCCACCATAGACTTTTGGCAATAGTGGAGAGGGTACCTGAGCTGGCCTATTCTGGTGATCGGGTGGCTCAGTACCCTGTCATCATAGAACCTTCATACAATGACTGATAGAAGCAGATGCAGAGATCCATGACCGGGTCCCAGGTGGAGCTCCAGGAGTCCAATCGATGCGAACGAGGAGGGATTCTATGAGCAAGGGATATCAAGATCATGACTGGAAAAATACAGAGACAACCAGCCAAACTAATGGAAACACAAGAACTGTGGACCAATAGCTGAGGAGCCCCCGTGGTACCGGACTAGGCCCTGTGGATAAGTGAGACAGTTGTTTAGCTTGAACTGTATAGGAGGTCCCCAAGCAATGGGACAGGGACCTGTCCTTAGTGCATGAGCCGGCTTTTTGAAACCTAGTGCCTATGGTTAGACACTTTGCACAGCCTTGGTGCAGGGAGGAGGGGCTTGGACCTGCCTCAGATGAATGTACCAGGCTCTGCTGACTTCCCATGGGAGACCTTGCCTTGGAGGAAGTGGGAATTGGGGGTTGGCTGGGGAGGAAGGCTGGGGGTGGGAGGAGGAAAGACAGGGGAATCTGTGGTTGGTATATAAAATGAATAGAAAATCTCTTAATAAAAAATATTAAAAATAAAAAAAATAATTAAAGACCATATGGTACAGGCTAGTGAGAACACTTGAACCTTTCTATAGCTCAATCCTAAAATTTAATAAATGTATAGATAAGTTGTCCATCATATAAAAATTGTGTTGGTCTTTTCTAGGTTAGTGTATTAAACCAGTTTCAGTGAAAGAAAATGAATTGATAATAGCAGTATGCCAGAAGGGAATACACTTCCATGCATGCCATATTTCCCAGAAGATTCAAATGGCATGGATTACTATTTCTGTTGCTCCTGTTAACCTGCTTTGACATGCATGTGGTGGCTGTTGCATTTCTATATTTAGTCCAAATCAGAATAACTTTTACTAAAGTGAAAAGTAATTTTAAATATGTTTTGTATAAAAAGTTACTGAATTTTAAATACTCTGTAATTATGAGGAATAAAATTTGCTCAACACTTTTATAAGTGTAGACTGACCACATATACTTTTAGAAGCAATGGGTTAAGATATGTGTTGATTATTATAATGGATACTGGAATAAGTTTTATTTATATTGTGATTTCATTATTTTAAATAGAAAATCAATTGTTTTAAATTCTAATAAATTCTATTTGAGTTTCCATATTTCCCAGTAAAGTGTAATGGTCTCTAGTTTATACACAGTAAATTTGAGTTATATTTACAAAACATTTTCTTCCATTTGAATTTATAACTAAGCCAGATTATTTTGAGAAATCCATATTCATGATTCATTTTTATCACACTATTTGGGGAGAAGTGTAGAACCATGTATAAAGGGTGAGTGATGTTGCCTCGTAAGTGTTCCTCTACTTCCTTCCTCAGTGACACTCAATGTTTTCTATGGCAGTCAACTGATAAGATCTCAGCTGTCACAAGTGTATTCCCTGGATTGATCCCACATATCTTCTTTGGCAACTTTCAGAGATTAATGTAGTCTTAGCTCCCAGAACATCATTAATGTGTCTAGCCATTCTTTCATCCTTCCACAAATGTTTGAAAACTCTGATTTCTGCTGTTGGTTGCAAATATCACTTTTCCATGTATATTATAATTTTCAAGCTGTTTATAACAAAAGCATTCGTGTCATGCTCATTTTACCTTGCACTTTAAGATTTCATTTATTTTAAATCGACCTTATTCTCATTTCATTGTTTCACACTTTATGACCCATTGGCCAGAGCTCACAGCTTTGTTTATCCTATGAATATTCTTTGGAAATATTCTCCATTTATAACAATGTATTGTTTAAGTTAAACCAACAAAGACAAAGAGTTCTGTGTATTGCTCATAGGCATTCCTTCCATTAGCAGAAGCTGTCACATTATATCACCTGAACATATTTCTCTGTAAGACTTAAATATGCTGAATAGCATTTGTCAAATACAGTTTTCATATGTAGAACTGAGCTTCTGAGAAAAATTCAGAAATAACTGGGAACCAAAATATAGAGGAGACTACAATTCAAAATAGAAACGAAAAACTGAAAATTGGATTGCTTTTTGTGGGTAGGCACAGGTACTGTCTCTTGCGTCTTCAAGTGGTATGTGTTTTAATGGTCATACAACAATGCAAGTCATGATCTCAGTATTGCAGAAGGAGTTGTTATGGTGCAGGAGCCAAAAACAGGTTTAAAATGACATTATAATGAACTATTTTCTAATGAAAACATGTACTATAGAAAATAATCTCAGGCAAAAGTTGATGAGAAGCCTCACTGACAAATGCATTACTACAACATGTTTAATCTTCTTTCATAACACAACAAGGTTCTTAGGTATCAGTAGCAAAATGAAAGAAGTGTCGTGTGTCAATTATGGAATTATGAGCCAACATTTGCAGGATCTAAGGACTGTCTTCATGCTTTCTTTCTCCTTTTGTGTCCTAGGGTCTCTTGTGTTGAAGCAGAGTAGAAGAATCTATCTCCTGAGTCTAGTAATCAACACCAGGACCCAGGGTGTCCTGTGTACTCTTCTAAATACTCCTATGTAGACATTCTTATTTTCATTTGAACTATTTTAAATTTGAGTCAAGTTTTTCCACATTATTTCATATACTATTGTGGAACCATTTTAAACTTCCGACAACTATTTTGAATGTAAAAATTAAAATTTAGTATGTGCTAATTTTATGAATATCAGATACATGAATAAATTCCTTTCTTTTTTTCTTTTCTTTTTCTTTTTTTTTTTTTTTTTTTTTTTTCGAGGCAGGGTTTCTCTGTGTAGCTTTGTGCCTTTCCTGGAACTCACTTGGTAGCCCAGGCTGGCCTTGAACTCACAGAGATCCACCTGGCTCTGCCTCCCGAGTGCTGGGATTAAAGGCGTGCACCACCACCGCCCAGCATAAATTTCTTTCTTTACTAAAATGTGATTATTTTAAGGAAAGATAGTCTGCTGATAGCCTGGTTGTATTAATGATACACAGTATTTTGTCTTGTAATAAAGTAAACTCTGGGGGTCAGTTTCCCCATTCTCTAGGATCTTGTATATTTCTAAATCAATAGCAATTTCTTCTCTTTTGCATTTTAATACAAGACAGAAGTTTTCCCTGTGTGTCTATTGCATATGATCACAGACTAAGAGAGATGTAAATTGTAGTTCTCTCCACATATATCACATTGTGTACAGACCAACCTGCCATTTCATCCTTTTCTCCCAAATATATTTCACTTTACTTACATATAAGTCATCACATCAAAGTAAACATTGTCTTGATATATTTAATATACATTTTTCTTCTTGCTGTTAGAGAGTGTTAGTTTGTGCGGGCCTTATTTTAGGGTTGTTGAGATGGCTCAGCAAGTAAAGATGCTTGTCACCAAAATTGAAGACCTGTTTGTTCTCCAGAACTCACATAGTAGAAAAAGGTAAATAACTTTCTTAAGTTGTCCACTGACCTAAACAGCCATGATGTGGCACCCTGGAAGAGAAACACTCAGGTACACACAATATAGTGATGATGATGATGATGATGATGATGATGATGATAACTCAGTGTAAAATAACCCAAAATGCTGGTCAATGGTGGCACACACCTTTATTGCCAGTACTCTGGAGGCAGAGGCAGGTGGATCTCTGAGTTCAAGGCCAGCCTAGTCTACAAAGTGAATTCCAGGGAAGCCAGAACTGTTACACAGAGAAACCCTGTCTTGAAAAAAAAAAAAGATGAATTTTATTATTTCATATAGTCTACCCTATACATAGTTGGTGTTATTCATGTGACCTTTTTCCCTTGTGTTAAATTTTATTCCAAAATAATTTAATATTCATTCATTAGCTTTTAAAGATAATGATACTCAAAGATAGGGAGAAAATTATTAGGTAATTTAAAGTCGTTTATTGAATTTTTTTTTTTTTTTAATTTTTATTTTGCAATACAATTCAGTTCTACATATCAGCCACAGATTCCCTTGTTCTCCCCCCTCCCGCCCCCCTCACCTTCCCCCCAGCCCGCCCCCCATTCCAATCTCCTCCAGGGCAAAGCCTTCCCCACAGACTGAGATCAACCTGGTGGACTCAGTCCAGGTAGGTCCAGTCCCCTCCTCCCATGCTGAGCCAAGGGACCCTGCATAGGCCCCAGGTTTCAAACAGCCAACTCATGCAATGAGCACAGGACCCGGTCCCACTGCCTGGATGCCTCCCAAACAGATCAGGCCAATCAGCTGTCTCACCCACTCAGAGGGCCTGATCCAGTTGGTGACCCCTCAGCCATTGGTTCATATTTCATGTGTTTCCGTTTGTTTGGCTATTTGTCTCTGTGCTTTATCCGACCTTGGTCTCAACAATTCTCTCTCATATAAACCCTCCTCATTCTCGCTAATTGGACTCCCAGAGATCCACCTGGGGCCTAGTCATGGATCTCTGCCTCCAGATCCATCAGTAGTTGGATGAGGTTTCTAGCACGACAATTAGGGTGTTTGGCCATCCCATCACCAGAGTAGGTCAGTTCGGATTGTCTCTCGACCATTGCCAGCAGTCTGTTGTGGGGGTATCTTTGTGGATTTCTGTGGGCCTCTCTAGCACTTTGTTTCTTCCTATTCTCATGTGGTCTTCATTTACCATGGTCTCCTATTCCTTGTTCTCCCTCTCTGTTTTTGATCCAGCTGGGATCTCCCACTCACCCAAGCTCTCTTTCCCTCGACCCTCGCCCTTCACTACCCCCACTCCTGTCCAGGCTGTTCATGTAGATCTCATTCCATTTCTCTGTCGTTGGGCGATCCCTGTGTCTTTCTTGGGGTCCTGTTTTCCAGGTAGCCTGCCTGGTGATGTGAGTAGCAGTCCAGTCATCCTTGTTCCACATCTAGCGTCCTGTTATGAGTGAGTACATACCATGTTTGTCTTTCTGAGTCTGGGATACCTCACTCAGGATGATTTTTTCTAGATCCATCCATTTGTCTGCAAACCTCATGATGTCATTGTTTTTCTCTGCTGAGTAGTATTCCATTGTGTATATGTACCACATTTTGTTTATCCATTCTTCAGTTGAAGGGCATCTAGGTTGTTTCCATGTTCTGGCTATTACAAACAACGCTGATATGAACATAGCTGAACAAGTGCTCTTGTGGTGTGGTTGAGCATTCCTTGGGTATATGCCCAAGAGTGGTATAGCTGGATCTTGGGGGAGATGGATTCCCAATTTTCTAAGAAATCGCCATATTGATTTCCAAAGTGGTTGTACAAGCTTGCATTCCCACCAGCAGTGGAGGAGAGTTCCCCTAGCTCCACATCCTCTCCAGCATAAGGTGTCTTCAGTGTTTTTGATCTTAGCCATTCTGACAGGCGTAAGGTGGTATCTCAGAGTTGTTTTGATTTGCATTTCCCTGATGATTAGGGATGTTGAGCAATTCCTTAAATGTCTTTCAGCCATTTGAGTTTCCTCTGTTGAGAATTCTCTGTTTAGTTCTATAGCCCATTTCTTAATTGGACTGTTGGGCATTTTGATGTCTAATTTCTTGAGTTCCTTATATATTCTGGATATCAGTCCTCTGTCAGATGTGGGATTGGTGAAGATCTTTTCCCATTCTGTAGGCTGTCGCTTTGCTTTGTTGACCGTATCCTTTGCCCTACAAAAGCTTCTCAGTTTCAAGAGGTCCCATTGATTGATTGTTTCTCTCAGTGTCTGTGCTACTGGTGTTCTATTTAGAAAGTGGTCTCCTATGCCAATGTGTTCAAGACTACTTCCTACTTTCTCTTCTAGCAGGTTCAGAGTAGCTGGATTTATGTTGAGGTCCTTGATCCACTTGGACTTAAGTTTTGTGCACGGTGATAGATATGGATCTATTTGCAGCCTATAACCTATGTATTGATTACACATCTCCACTTATGGCCAGTTTTAGAATTGTGGTATTGAGTCATATTCTTTCTAATGTCTAAATTTCCCATGTTCAGATGGTTGTATTCTATGCCAAAAAAGTGAGATCACATTCATTCCATGCAACTTGTAGTTCTGTTTATAACTTAAAAAAAAAAGCTTTTGACAAATATTTTACCAAATATTATTTGACATAAAATAGAGGTCCTGCTATTCCCCCCCTACTTCTTTCTGTAAGTCAGGATTTTGATTAGAAGAAAATGTAACAACCCATCTTGAAGCTCAATTATTATGTTTTTTTTACAACAGAAAGTGCAAACGTTTATATAATATTTATTGAATTACTTTTCAACAAATAACTTCTTAATTCTTTGTAAAAAGCTTTTGTTCAAAAGACTATTAGCTTTGGTCTCTTATTATTTCTGCTAATTATTCTACACAGGAAACTGGAACAAGAATTATGTAGTATAAAGTATCTGTATTTCAATTCATTATGCGTCTTTTATTTCCTTATTTGTTCAAATTCTATTAAGTTGAATAAAATGAAAAATCTCAGAAACTTGTTTCACTAAACCAGCTGGCCAGAGAAGAGAACTTAGCATAGGGATACATCTAGATGTTGCACACAGATTGTACACATATTCATAATTACCCTTAATCAGTGTTATCCATGGGAGGACATTCGCAAAATGGCTGAAAGGACCTAGCTGATGAAGAATATTTCCTGAAGTGAATGTGCCAAACTAAACCATTTTTTCCCTCCATGAAGCCAGATTTGTATCCATCTACACCATCTGTTCCTCCAGAAAATGGAAAATCAGCTCCATGTTGACCTGGCAAGAGATAGTTCCATTATCTCCAACTGGTTCATTAAAAAAATACTGGGGTTCCTACTATGAAAACATAACAATAACATGATGCTACTTAAAGAAAAACAAATGCAATCACTAAATCACTTTTACAATGTACATTTCTGTCTTCAACATGTGGTGTCATTACCTTATTGTGCCTTATTGTCTTATCAAATAGTTCCTTCACTGATAACATTGCGTAAAATCAGTCTTCCCCATTCCCTGGAAACTAAGGTTTCAGTTTCCATCAAATCACATTTAACAAGTATCCAACAAAGTTTTTTTTTTTAAAGGTATTTTAAGGTAATATCTAGTTGCAATCTTCATTTAAAAAAAAAGACAATTTTTTTTAAAAGTAGAGTAGCATACATCTGATAAAAAGTAATGTCAGATATATTGGGTTGATAGCATTAAGTAATTAAAAAATAATCAAATTTTACAATTTTAGTGCTCATCAAAATGCCATATGGGTATTTAACAAAAATGTTAAAAAAATTAACTTTGTAAAAATTAATTAAAAATGGGTGTTTGTTGTCGTAATATTGTAAAATTTGAAACATGTATACTTTTCATGAAGTTAACTTAGCAAAAGCCAACAAAGGAACATAACAGATTGTAACAAATTATCTAACATTTGTGAATGAATTACATTAATTTAATTTCATTTTCTCAGTTTTATCAGATCTCTTCAAACTAAGTTTTTGAATAACTAGTCATATTAGAATGGGAACCTTTATCACATAAACAGGAAAACATAAATAATATACTATGAGATTATTTGTTAGCACTTCAATAAGTTTTATCACTAACAAACGACCTTTCAAAAAGAAAGAGACATAAAAAGTTTCAGAAGAAATATATTAGTACACATTTTTGAATCACAATAAAAAATTTGTTACATATTTGAAAAAATTTAAATAATGTTACAAATCCCATTAATACATTAATGAATCTTGCATGATTTACATATTGAAAATTTAATATTTTTGAAAGTGAAATTATTACTGTTCACTGAAAAACATAAACAGAAAGTAGAGTGTAGAAATTCTTAGGAGCTTCACATGTGGTGAAGAGAATTGTACTGACAGCAGATGTTTAGTCAGAATGTAAAAAAAAAAAAAAAAAAAAAAACAGGAACCAAGGTAGGCAATCATGACGCATGTCTAAGAAAATTGTCACCCAGATTTGAGAATTGAAACCATCTCAAAAAATGGGTAAAACTTGGTGAGAAGAGATCTGGGCCTATTCCTAGAATATCAGCCATATAATACTGTCTCTCAGGTGCACAAGCCAAAGGGGAAACTAGATGGGATGTATACGAAGGCTCTGTATACTAGAAATGAGTGGCAGGTAGAATATTATGGAGCAGGTTGTGTTTTCAAAACAACATCTTAGTATTCAGGGAGACTGGGTAAAACACACACACACACACACACACACACACACACACACACACACATACACACACTTATAGGGATTTGACCACTACCTGGAGAACTTTGGTGAATATGAGAAGCTCCTTGTTGTAAGCCATCCCACTCAACCTCCACTGATTAAGTCTTAAGCACCTCCATATCTTGGAGGTGATGTTTTCTTTCCTACTCTCATATATATATATATATATATATATATATATATATATATATATGAATCCCAGTTTCAGTCATTTTTCTTCTCAAACACACAGTTTAATATGTTTATGCAATATCTTCAAATGAGAAATATTGAAGCAATTAAGAAAAAAAATGTGAGCTCCATTATTTCAATGCAATATTTACTTTGAAAATGAGACAATCACCTCTTTTTTTTTTAATGACATCTTTAGTTACACTTCTTTTCTCTGCTCCTACCTCACTACCATAATGTTGAATCACCATGTTTGTTGGGTTGGCCATGAGTTTACTTTTCTCTTCACAAAGTATTTAGTCAGAAGGACACGTTTCACTTCTGTTAATTGGGGTTTCATGTTTCAAGTAGCCTGGTGTGTAAGAAGGTGATGTTTTCCCTAGTTATCTATACAGTAAATATATATTTTAACTGGTTCTTTTTGCTTTCTACAAAGGACTTATTACAAAACTCTATCTGCGTAGAGATTCTTTCAAGACAATTGGAACTGAAAAGACAATGTGTAACATGAAGACATAAAGAACCTCTCCAGCGAGGGGGAAGTGATGGAATTCTCTTTTAATTAAAACATTTTTGAAGGACATAAAGAAGGTTTAGAGTCACTTTAAGCATTCTTTTCCTTTACATTACTTTGTTATATTCACTCTGTATATTCTCATTGGTTTTTTTCCTCAATCTTCAAGCCAATGATTTTCAGATTTCAGATTCCTCTACTCTCTCTTTTATTTATTGGAGTAATTACATGTAAATTTGCATATTTAGGATCATCTAGTTAGCTCTAAGTTCATATTCCCTAATTCAAATACCCAGTGAGCAGTGCCTGTTAACACTGTACTTAGGCTATGATGCAGACTATGTCTGTGTGGACAGATACGGAAACACATGGATTTTCTTTCACTATTATCTCTGAAAAAAATATTTCCTTGCCAACGCCATTCTTCTGTGGTTTGAAATGTCCGTTTACCACCCTAACTGTCGTGATAGAACTCTCATCCAATGACTGATGGAAGCGGATGCAGAGATCCACGGCCAGGTCCCAGGTGGAGCTCTGGGAGTCCAATGGGCAAGAGAGAGGAGGGATTGTATGAGTGAGAGATGTTGAGACCATGATTGGAAAAAGCACAGGGACAAATAGCCAAATTAGTGGAAACACATGAAATATGAACCAATAGCTGAGGAGCCCCCATGGAACTGGACCAGTGGATAAGTGAGACAGTTGATTAGCTTGAACTGTTTGGGAGGCCCCCAGGCAGTGGGACCTGGACATGTCCTTAGTGCATGAGCTGGCTTTTTGGAGCCTGGGGCCTATGTGGGGTCACTTTGCTCAGCCTGGGTGAAGGGAGGAGGGGACTGGACCAGCCTAGACTGAATCTACCAGGCTGAGCTGAATCCCCAGGGGAATCCTTGCCTTGGAGGAGGTGGGAATGGGGGGAGGAGGTGGGAATGGGGGGTGGATTGGGGGGAGGGCGGGAGGGGGAGGAGGGAGGACATGGGAATCCGAGGCTGATATGTAAAATTAAATTAATTATAAAATAAAAAAATAAAAAATATAGATAATTGCGTGTAAAAAAAAAGAAATGTCCGTTTACATTATATCCTAGACTTTTCCATGAATTTATTTAAATTTGTTTTGTAAATACTATAGGTAAACCATTAAGTTTCAGATTATGATATAGTAATTAAATATATGTACTTAGATGTAATGTATATTAAAACAATCTATTGATTCTTTGTATGAGACTTTCGGGAATTCACAGAGCATACAAATAGTGAAAAGCAGCCAATGAAGGAAAGTGTTAGGATGCTATTTTTAAGTGTGTGAGACTGTCGGGGAAAACCTGTTTTTTTTTTTTTTTTTTTTTTTTTTTTTTTTTTTAAAGAGGAACTGTGCAAAGACCTGGATAAAAAGCACTTTTTCTGCTTCTCGTCTTTTATATTTGCTTATATATGCTTTACTGTATTCAATATATACATTTATTTCTCTTGTGCGTTTACATGTTCTCCAGGTCCACACTTGGACATTTTAACTTGGCTTACTTGCATAGTGATAAATCTCCCCAATATTTATTGATATTATCAAACTTTCTATTGTGACATGATAATTTTAGTCAATGTTTAAATGATAACTTTGTAATCAATAATAAAATTAACATGATTGTCTCTATTTTTAGTGTATATTTCTGAAACTGGAAACATAGTTTCACAAGGAATTTATTTTGTCTCATCCTATGAAATATTATTATATAGGTAAATATACAGATATCCATTTCTTTGTATAGTATATTTTGAACAGTAAAATATACTCATATTAACGTGAAATTTCACCATAATTGTAAACTGAATTAATACAGATATATATATGAGTTCATTCTTCTCTTCCCAACTGAAAGTGTTATTATTACAAGTCAAATGGTATGTAACATAATATTAGTATTAACTTCATAACATTATTATAACATCATATTCTGCTTCCCTTTCCCCCTTCCAAAAGTTCCTATGTAACCACCTTGCTCTCTTTCAAATTCATGGCCACTTTTCTTTTTTTTTGGTTACACACACACACACACACACACACACACTCACACACACATATGTGTGTGTGTTCATGTGTGCATATGTGTGTATGTATATAGGAGAGAGTTATTTTTGAAAGATTATCAATCTAGAAAGTAAATCAAGTAAGCCAGGGTCTCTCTCTCTCTCTCTCTCTCTCTCTCTCTGTCTCTTTGTGTGCGTGTGTGTGTGTGTGTGTGTGTGTGTGTGTGTGTGCAACCATAGATTCCATAGATTCAAGCTAGAAAGACAGTTTTTACTAAAAGTACACCAATCATTAAGCTTCAGAAAAATCTTCTTTAAGCAGTTCACTGTTTTGCTAATTTATACATCTTTATTCTAACAGAATGATCATGGCCTTTAACAGGATGAGACCCAGTCAACACAGTGTGAACAGTGTTGCATGATTCTTTTTTTTTTTCCTTTAGTAATATTTATTCATGAAACTTTTGTTCTGTTTCAGCAAGGCACTTTTAACATATGCTGGTTAAATTTTGTCTTCTTGTTACATCCTAAATCTGTTTTCATTCAGGTCGGTTGCTTTATAGCTTCAAGCTAAAAAGGGATATTTAAAATCTTGAGAGAAATGATTCACACTTTCCTTGGCAGCTAAAGTTACAATCTTTGCCTTTTGCTCACTCCTTGAATTTGATGAACTAAAAGATTAAGACAGACTTGCCACATGTGTAAACCAAATGCTTTTCATTCTCGTATTGACAACAGGATTAATTGCTTGTGGCTTGTGGCTTCTCAGAAAAAAAGTCGCCCATTCCTGTTGTTAAATGGGTTTCAACTATTAAAAGTAATGGGGCTGTCTTTAGAACACTGTTTAATTTTTCTTTCTCTTTTAATGTAAGACTGGACTAGACTTTCTTGTTGACAAAAATGAAAAGGTCAGTTAGCAGTGTGGGTGTGAAGCTTAGAGCCCACAGCTTGCACCAGGCTTCTCGGAGTATAAACATGGTGAGTCCCATAAAGCATAATTAAGTTTGGTACTGTCAAGGAAAGTTATCTGAAGGTCAATGTGAAACTGTGACATGTCTACAGATATAAGACAACTACTTCCAAAAAGAACGCGCAATATAGAACTGTTCAGTTGACGTTGCGAACAAATTAATTTATATGTGTTTATGTGTATATATGTATTACATGTGCATTTGTGTGTGTGGCTGTGTGAGCCCATACATGAAAAAAAAAGAAAGAAAATTAAGTATCCTTCTCTATCACTCTCCACTGTATTCTCCTAACACTGGAATCTCACTGATATTAGAGCCAGGCCTTTATCTTGGCTGCTACAGTTCTGAATGTCAAAGTTCTGTGTGGCATCTTTTTTTCAAAATATTGCATTAAATTCTACATATAACACAGAGGTAAAAAGTTTTAGAACTGAGATTCAATAGATGGACTCAGTTTCCCATGTAGGACGAACATATTGTTTTTAAGCAGGCACAGGGTCTCCAACACACACACACACACACACACACACACACACACACACACACACACATATACATATACATACATACATATATATATATATATATATATATATAAGTTACATATACTCTAAAGGAAAAAAAAACAAGTTAATTAATATATGTTTCCAAAAATTGCTACGTGGAGTGAGAGAAAACCTGGCAAAATGAATTGAGATGCATTGAATTTAGAGACTTGTCTTGTCAAACTTGGTTTTAAAATGGTACTGTAAGTTCTAGCATCATTGGTTAAAATTCCAGTAATGTAACATGCAGACTGAACTTGGGCATTATGCTGAGTCATTAGGCCCATAAACCCAGCTTCATAATACATTGTGAGGGAGCAAATAAAGGAATAAAAAAGAAAGCATGGTCATAAATATAAAACCAAATTCACTTGTAGATCATTATTATCACATTCCTGACAATAGCCTGATAGGTGCTGAGAAAGGCGCCATCACTGTCTTAAAGGATCTAAAAACATTCTGAACAGAATTTCTGACAGTGACATAGAAGAGGGGATAAACTTAATGTGGAAAGTGAGTAATCGAAGGAGATAGTTTGCACATATCTTTAAACCGTGCTCATGAGGAGGAGGCATTCTCAGTGGTTTTGAGTATAGCTTAGTCCAGATATCCAGTTCCAGGCAATCCATAGATACAAAGTGAGAGTCTGTCTCAAACAAACAAGTACAACAACAACAATAACAACAACAACCCTACAATGGTGAACAGTAAGGTAAGAGAAGAAAAAATTCTTTAGAAGCCAACAAAGAAAAATAATACTTTTTGACAAGTTCCATAAAATTCTTCAAGAAATAATGATATTCAAATGAACATTTTAATATCGAACAAAAATATTGAACGGATCACATTTAAGATGTGAGGGAGAAAATTTCTGGGTCTTTGGAGAACTATAGCGGTGTAGAAATAATATTTATAAAAATGCTTTGAAATGACTTTGTATTGAAATATACAGACATTTCACTGCCCTTTTCAAAATAATTCCTGAAACAAAGATTTGGGAATATTCATTGATACAGTCTGAGAGAAGGTAATGTGCCCAACTGTTCTGTGGCTGATGAGTGGTATTATCATTAGAGGTGTAAGCTAGATGAAGCATAATTTGGCATGAAAAATCCTTTGCAACAATGATTATTTTGAGATTCACATTTAAATTTTTTCATGCTTATTTGTTGCTAAATTTAGAGTAATGGGTACTATTAGCATGTTTAAAAACTATACCTGACTCTAACAACATCACTCTAGACATATGGCATACGTTATATGTTTATGAACATAGATTATTTCCTCTATATTCATGTGGACATTTTTAAAAGGCCTTTATGTAAGAGGCAACTTTTATGAATTTATCCTATTCATTGTAAAATTATGAATTTATGACAACCTGAGCTTAGGGCCACATTTGTAATAATCAGGAAGTAATCATGTTTGGGAATTCAGTGTTCCTTTATGTAGCTCACCTCTCCTTGTAATTTTCTCCCTGAACCAGCTTTGGCCACGTAGGAACCAGAGAAACCTTTGTCATTATTTCTAAATACATTGTAGGGGAAATGGTAGTCCCTGGTAATTCACAGCCAAATGACTAAAATGTTATGGTTAATTTGGTAAATTGACAAAGTAAAAAGTTTTGAAATTGTTCTAAAAGATTCAAGGAAACAAAAAAGGTTCAAGGAAATAAAAGAGGTGTACTATAAAACAATTCATAAAAATCTTGAGCATCCATTTTAACTTTATGAAATATGTATGTCAAATGGTAGTCTTCGTTTCCTACATGAAGAAGCAAGAGTAATTTTCTGGAACTTTCCTTCCAATGGAATGTATCTTATACCCTCAAATGTTCCACTATTTATGAAGGTTTTAGAAAGAATGGTTTGCTTTTGCCAACTTTCATGTTCAACCTTGTTCCCTGCCATAATATATTAGAACGAGTTTTAGCAATGGAAAAAAATGAAGAGTATGTGAGGTAGAAATTCTAAGTTAGGAGGCTGAAATGAGATTTTTCATTTTAAATAAGATGTTAGGTGATAGCTTTTACTCTCTGGGGACCACATTGTGTATATTTAGATGCAGAGAGAATTCTTAAGATTTGTCTCGGTGTGGAGGACAGACTGAACAACACACTGAATGTGAAGCCAGCCAGCCATGATCACAGAGTCTCCTAAACCAAAGAATTAAAAAAAATAATAATACAAAATAATTTTAAGTATGTTTTTCCCCATAGGATTGTAGGCTTAGTGAATACTTCTCAAAATTATTCTGTTCCTGTTATGTGGAAAGAAAAGTTAGACTCATCTCTTGTATTATATCTCACCTCTAATGATGCCTTCCTTAAATACATTGAGAATTTAATGATCTTTATTATTGAGCAAGAAGTACTGGTGTATACTACCAGGTTGGTGAATATCTTAGAAACTTCTTCCAGGTTAATTCATAATACTTCTCAATAGCTCCATTGATATTTCCTTTTCCTTTAAAGCCTGTTTGATATGTCAGCAACTAAGGTGAACCATATTAATTTTTCCCTCAATATCATCACAATACCCATTTTATTTAGAATGGATTTTTACTTTTCAATGTCTTCCAATATCATATATAATCTAATTTCTTATACCTCTATAAATGTGCTTCTGCTTTGTCTTGCTTTTTCCCATTCATCCCGTTTTGATATTCCTTTGAACTTCGTAGGTATGACCTACTTGTCATTATTATGACTACTTTTATCACTTCCTCAAAGTTTTTCTCATGTATCACTTTCTGAACAAGGTGTATTAAATCCAATCGATTTAAAATTGTAGTTCCTCACAGGAAATTATTATCCACCTTTGCATTTAAATTTTTATCACAACTTCCAAATATCTGATGTAACTGATTGATGGAGAGTGTTTGTTAAATGTTTGATTTAAAATTCTTAAAACCTGAAATTTCATCTATTTTTTGTTATTATATGTCCAATGACTTAAAAAGAAATTAGATGGAGATTGGTGTCTTTTAATATTAATAAAATATATGTTAGATAAGGTAATCCAAATATGGATTGTGAATCAGGAATGATTTTACTAGATACCATATTTGTTTTTAAATAATTAAGTAAGCTTTAAAAGTAATGAAAAGTAAGAAATTAGCATTATGGGAGGAAAACAACATGTAGGAACTAGAATAAAAGAATTAACATTTTTTTAAAAAAAACTAGATGTTTGAGTAAAGATAGAGGTTAGAGCAAGAAATCATTAGATATTAAAATCTAATTCTTATCTTGAATCTCTGCTAGCTTCTCAGAATATACTCAATAAAACTACAAGCTTTAGTACACAGCCTGACCTCTGAGAAGAATGTGAATTGTATCCTTTCAGGAATAAAATGGTTAGTACAAAAGAAATATTTATAGATTAAAGGTCAAGAGTAGAGGAAGTCTACTCTAGCACATCTCCACATTAATAATTAATGGAAGTCATGTGACAGGGATTGTGAAAAAGCAAGTGAGAAAGAAAAATGACTGTATATATTGAGATGTTGATGATCAGCTTAGAGAGAGAGACTCTTGGAATTCTGAATGGCAAAGTCTACATGGCTCACTGTGTGTAAACCATCAAGATGGGGTGCTGAAGTAGCATCGAGTCAGAGCTTTGTAGCTGAATATGAGAAATGGGCAATGTGACCAATGTGAAGGGAACTAAAATTAATACAGAAGAAGGTGGAAGGAGAGTAAATAGCAGTCAGGATATCGGAAAGTCAAGAGGATTCATAATATTTACCTAAAAAATACCTGTACCCCACATATCTTTATACACACATACATATGTAATTAAATGAAATTGCTTCATCTGGCTGTCAATGCTCTCTCCAAGACCCAGACACCATCTGACTAAAAACCACCACCAGGCATGACAGCCTTCTTTAGAGTTTTGGTCATGCTTTTCTAAGAGCTTTCCCAAACATTATTGGATATTGCTATTGCCCTTGGATGTCCCCCGTTGAGGTGGAAGGCAAGTCCCTATTGAAGAAGACACCATGCACTTCAGACACATGACCCAGAGACCCCTGAGATAGTGTTAACCTGAAAATCTTCTTCTTGAAAGTTAGCTTTCATGGTACCAAAAGGAAAAAAAAATGAGCTTTGAAATGAAGAAATCAACCAACAGCTCTGTCAAGCTATGACATCTATGAACCACAATAACAGTCAGGATGGTACAGTAACTGTACTGGTTCACTAGTGGAACCCACAGCATGACAGCAACCAACATCTCTCTACCTGGTCTAAACAAGAGAGAAATCATGCCTGATATTGAAGTCAGAGGAGAAGAGCCTATAACTACCAATTTACTAAGCCAAAATAGTGCCTAACTACATTGGAAATATTTGTTCTCATACCCACGAATAAGTGTAATCCTCACCCATCATGAAGGAAATTAATCTTTGTAACAGACAGTAACAAAGATTTAATCAATAGATTTCTCTTTCTGATGGGAGCCATTGAACTGTACATCATATAGCGTGAGAAAAATAGGATTCCTGTCTGCTGTTACTGATATCCATTGTCTTATCTGAAAAAAAAAGAAGGCAAAATAGAATTGTAATAATTTTTCTGAATAGCCATATTCCTATCAATGCATCCTGAATATTTTTCTTTCTTTTTTATTTTTGAGATTAAATTACAGTATTTATCCCTTTGCCTTCCTCCTTTTAAGACTTCCAACTGCTCCTCCCTGTTCTCTTTTAAATTATTGGCTTCCCTTTTCATTAGTTGCTACTGCATGCATGTATGTATGCTTATGCACATATCCTATATTCTAAAGTATAACCAGTTCCATCTCTATTCTGCTACTTGTAAGTATGTTTTCAGGGCTGATTATTTGGTATTGCATAAACAATTGGTTTTCTCATCCCTGGGGAAGACAATTTATCCAGTTCTCAGTGTTCATTACTTCTCTGTAGTTCTTTGTGTAGAGATGAGGTCATGTGGGCTTTCCCCTGTCCACTTTGGCCCGTAATTGGTGTATTCCTTGTTCAGCCTACACTGAGATATCTCATTTGTTTTGTTTTCAGGTACCATAGTAGAATTCTGACATACATTTATAAGTTACTGGTTAACTCACATATAGAAAATTGTTACTACAGTTGAACAATTATGTATCATTAGATAGGTACATTTATATTTATTGACTTAGATGCTCATTTAAAAAATTAAGTTTTCCAGCTTGATTTTATGATCTTTTTTTTTTAAATTTTGTTTCAAGTAAGTGATATATGATTTATCCTACATGCTTCAAAATCAAGGTCATATATATATATATATATATATATATATATATATATATATATATATAATTTCCATAGGTTCCCTAAAAGGCTAACACCCTTTACTAACTTCCAGGATTTATAAAATCTGATTATTCCTTAAAAATCGAACTGCAGTTCATTTGTATCTCACTTTCTTCATTAGCACATTCATTTTCCAAGATGGTATCATCTCCTGATAACACTACATTGAATTTTACCAGTTGTTCTCTCTACATATAGTATTCATGTCTGTGTAACTGTAATCTAGACAATATAAATCAATATTAAGGGAATGTGTATATTAATATGCTTGCTTTTATTTTCTCTTTTACTCAGGAAAATTACCATTTCCCCAGGGTTTGCTTTTGGTACAGTTTTATTGTATCATATCCTTTTACCTTACACATTTTATTCCTGATGGCTCTCAGTCAGTTTGAAAATAATTTATGGTGAGTCCACATACACTGCAGAGACTATATTTTTCCTACTTTAACTATAGTCTCCTGGATATGCATATGGCTGTTTTTAATGAAAATGTCAACATATAAGCTAGTCATATAGTGATCACTAGACCTCCACTGGATCTTCAGAATCTGAGTATGACATATATATTCCATCTTCCATATCTCATTGTCTGTAATAATAATTCTGTTGTGTTGGTATTTTAGTTTCTGTACCAGGATAAAAGAAGTCCCACATAGTACACTAATGTTTTGTTCCATTAAATCTTGCATAGTTGTACCAGAAAATGTGTCAAAGACTAACTACCTAGTTAAAGCTTGTGTTTACATAATAAGAATGACTGAAACAATTAAAAGTTGAAGGCGGATTTATGAACCTAGTATACATGTAGCTTTCATCCTGTTTTTATAAGAAAAAAGAAAAGGAAATTGGATATTTCCCTGGTATGTATTGGAAATGAGATTAAGCAACCCTAGCATTTACTAGCAGAAATCTGTTTCATAATATTCATGATGGATTTGTAACTCATTTGATTCTTTGAAGTTTTTTGAGAAAAGCACAAGGATGAGGATTATATTAATTTTCTTTCTGTTAAAATCAACATGGATTAGATATAGAAATAGTCTAAAGAGCTTAATCAAGTCATGGTTTGGGGATTTTTTTACTTGATAGACCCCTGAGTATTACTTAATGTATTTTATTCCAGATTAAGAATTAAGTAAATCTGCTGTATATACTTTAATGAGATGCCTTTTACTACAGACCAAATTGCTGAACTCAGAAATTACATTAATGGGACCTGAAGTCTACACCAGAGTTATTGTATTCAGTATATTAGTACATTTTTTATATATATTCATTCTTTTGGTATATTTTTACTAGGTATTGTATTTCTCCTGTCTCTTTTTACTTTTGTTTCTTATATGTCTATATTCAGATTCTTTGTATTTATTTCATAGAACAAACACAAATTTAAAAGCATGCTTTTGCCATTTCCATTTCATGTGCGAAAATTTAAGTGCTGAGTAATTTGAACTTATTTTAAATTTCCTCTTTATTTTTGTCATTATTTGTATATTTATGTTGGAAATAAAGTGAAATATCCTCTAACTTTGTTGTCACTTAAGTTATTCAGATAACCTAGCGGTATTCTCCTTCATTTAGACCTTTCTAAATTAATCAAGTGGTCATAGAAATATCTTTCTGCTACATTAATTTATTTGTAAATTATTAAGAATATACAAAAGGTCACACACACACACACACACACACACACACACACACACACACACACACACCAAATCAAATAAATAGCTTTGGAGCCCAGTTCCGATGGGTGCATCTGCAATACAAGGCCCACACCTAAGGCTCAGCAATGTTGTGAATGTTGTGGAAGAGGGGGCAGAAAGACCTCAAGAGTCACAGAAAAGGGAGGCATTTGCTGTTAGACTGTGCCTCCTAGGGATGTCAGAAACTGCACCCATAAGTGTCATGAGCATGCCTAAATGTGAGCTGAACAAGTGCAACAATGATGGACATGCAGAGTGGATGGAAGAGAGTCCAGGAGGTCTTGTCCCTATTGTCTCCTCATTTTACACTTTATTACTCTTCTTCCATCATTTTGATTTTCTCTTTTACTGATTCATCATACAAGTTTGCAGTATTGCAGCTAAAGCTATTCCTTTTTATTTGGTGTTTGATACCATTTGAATTCCATTAGCTGTGACTAAAGAACGATGAATTATTTGTCCTTATGACTTTGTACCCAGGAATACTAATAACATAATATACCATTGTTGATGACTGACTTACCTTATCCTTAAGATCTTTGTTCAATACAATATAATCAGATGTGCAGACATCTGCCTTCACTTTATCTCCCTTTTCCTATGTTATCTTTCATTTTCCCTTTCCTTAATTATTTTAATTGAATTTTATTTTTTTAATAAAAAGTAACTAACTCCAAAACATTATGGAATAGAGGTAACTGCAGATCTTCAGGGGGAAGTGTTCCCTTTCTTTGAGACTGCAATGTTAACTGTATTTATTTGAAAATTATCATTACCACACTGAGGGAGTGCCTTCCTACTTGCATTTTTCTATTAGATTTAATCAAGTTATCATATCGTCTAAATTGTTTTAATGCTTTTAAATTTTTTCATTTTCTTTTCTATATTTACTATTGATTCATTTTCAAATGTTAAACTTTCAAATAATATTAGGCATTCATATATAATATGTCTTATGTATTGCTAAATACACTTTAAAAATTGCTAAGTATTTTAAAATTTGTACCAATTATGTGTAGTTATCTCTAATCTCTTTGTTTTCTAAAGTTTTTGTGAGATCTTTAAGATGTGATGACTTGAAAAACTGAAGTGGCAATAATTATATCCACTAAAGCTTGATTCTCTAAAGCTTGATTCTCTAAAGCTTGATTCAATAACTTTTAAGTATGTCAGGGTTCACCCCTTAGACATTCTTTGTCAAATTGCACCTGGTGGCAATAATTTTGGTAAATTCAATCTTAGTAAATTCTGGAATATTAAACTTTTCTATATTCTGTTATGCTGGATTTTGTAAGCAAGCCTACAAAGTATATAAAACAATGGGTTTCAGTACCACATTTTTATGTTTGTATATTCTATAGTATATGTTCCCATTATACTCATTGCCCATTACATGTTTCCAATGACTACCAGCTTTTTGATGCTCTCCTCCATCCCTCTAGCCCTAAGTTTATTTTCATGTCTTTTGTTTTTAACCTAACTTGTTATGGAAGAGAAATCTTGTGAAACCTGTCTTTATAACACACCATAATATGTGTGTGTGTGTGTGTGTGTGTGTGTGTGTGTGTGTGTGTGTATGTATGGTATTTCCTTTATCCCTTCATTTTTTTCCCCCCGTGGTTATATTGGCTGAATGCATTACATGAATAGACTACTATAAGCAGTGTGTCAAAAACATTGGTATATAGGTATTTATATTGGGTGCCTATTTTAATTCCTTGGGGAATTTACCAAGGTATTGTGTCGCTGGATCACATGACAGCTCCAACTTCAGTTTATTGCAGAGCCTTCATATGGATTATTATAGTGGGCACAGTGATGTGCATTCTGATCAGGAGCATGTTAAGGTTGGTTTATTATTCTTACTTACACATCCTTACCAACATTTTCTATTAGTTATTACTCTTATTGTTTATATTAGTGTATCTTTCAAACTCTCATACAATTATATATTGCACAGTGAGCATTTGTCTCCATATTCATGTAATTTCCCTTTCTACTAGTTGTGGTGATAAATTAGCCATCCCAGTAAAAGTTATCTGGGGATCAGAGAACAGAGCCAGCCACTAGATTAGACATAGAGGCCAGACAATGATGGCACATACCCTTATTCCTATCAGTCAGGAGACAGAGATCCAAATCTCTGTGAGTTCAAGGCCACACTGGGAACAGAGCCAGACAGTGGTGGCACACACCTTTAATCCCAGGACTTGAGATCCCATGTATTTGCTTAGGAAGGACATACGCCTTTAAACCCAGGACCTCTCACCTTTAGACTGAGGATTTCGAAGAGGCAAAAACTAATTGCTGGCTTGTTCTGTTTCTCTGATCTTTCAGCTTGCACCCCAATCAATATCTGGCTCCAGTTTTTTTTTTATTATTATTAATAAGACTCTTTAAGGTTCGTGTTACTAGTAGTCTGCCTTGTTTACCTGGACAGTTTCACTTCTACTTTCAGGTCATATGTACATACACATTCTTAGTTTCTAAATGAAATCTAGGAATAAAATGTAACAGAAATTGTGGTATTTGACTTTTTGTGACTAACTCCATTTACTTAATATACTTACCTATAGTTTATTTAATTTTCCTGAAGAAAATATCACTTCATTCTTCTTTGTGGCTGAAACATATCCACACTCCATATTTTTTTGTTTGTTTTTTATTCATTGCTCTGTTGAAAATCTTGTTAGGTTCCATAGTTTAGCTATTGTGAACAGTGAGGCAGTAAACAGTGATGTGGAAGTTTTCATTGTATAGTTGTTCATCTTCTTGGTTGGGTTTATTCCTGGAAACTTTTGAAGTATGATTTAAATGACCTTTTGCTTTGTTCAATTGTTTGTTTAGTATTTTAAAATTAGTTAACAAAGTAACATATTCCTTATAGCATTTCCCTTTGTACTTCATTTCAGTTGATTCTCCCTTCCTATGATACTGCCTCTCTGTTAACTAGCAGATTACTGCTTCCACCTTCATATTTTCATAGGTTACATTGTCTCCTTTCTCTCTCCCTTAGAGCCTTTTGTTCCATCTCATGGACACTTACAGTTTTTTGTTCTTTATTCCCATTTAATTCCTCCTAGATATACATATTAAATAATCAGAAGCCAGGGTCCGTGTATAAAAGAGAACATAAGGTATTTATCTTATTCTCTTTCCAAACATCTTTGTCATCCATACATAGAAAGACACTGATCTGCTAATATTGGTCTTCTGGTTTTCTATTTGGCCAAAACCATTGGTTATATGTAAAAGTCTTCCAATCGGGTGTGCACAGGTTTTATTCACCCTGTTACAGTCACTGTGAGTTCACATGTACAGCTCATCCTACTGTGTACAGAGGTCAACACTTGTATTGCAGTCATGGGTTATCTCTTTCTGTTTCTGTCTCCTCTTCTGGAATGATCCCTGAGGCTATCCTGGGTAGTTGTGATCTTATATATAATGTACATTTGATATATATACACATATATATGTAATATCTCTCTCTTTCTCTTTCTCTATACATCTGAGAAGCTAATATTTGCAGTAGATGGTGATTAGCACAGGATATAAATTCGTTAGTTAAACATTTAGCAATCTTTTCTTCTCTGCTTCTTGGCCAGTTGTGGGTCTTTGCCCTCATCACCATCTACTGCAAATAGAGCATCTAAGATGAAGGCTGAGAGATGCATTGGTCTATGGGTGCAAGGCTGAATCATTAGGAATTGGCTTAATACTATGCCCACTTAGCAGATGAATAGAAGTAGATTTCCTTCTAGGGCCTATGACCTGCATAGCCACTGTTTCCTGGACAATGAATGGTGCTATGTATGGCTGTCATCTTATGAAGTGGGACTTAATTCCAATCAGACAGTTATTTCCTTGAAGTTTGTCATTATTGCATCTGTGAGGAATTCTTGAAAAGGCAGTCACTGTTGGGTCTTATGGGCTCACAACAAGGTATTATTACTGAGTACTTTTATTCTATGGGACTTGTGTAACACCTTCCAGGAAAAAAATCCTAACACAGAGTGGGCAGTTGGACATGCAATATCATTCCTAGCCATGGAGCTATTGACATTTTTTAGCTTCTTGGAAAGGGAGAGACAGTTTTCTCTATAATTGTAGCCCCTGGTTAAGTTGACCACACTCTAGTAGAAGACCACATATCCATAAAACTTTGAGTAGCAACAATTGCTCTTAAACAGTTTAAAAATAAAGCAAGGTAAACAGAGATAAATGGTTATGGAAAGGGATTGGATTGGAAAGAATTTTGAGAGGTGTGAATATTATCACAATATTTTTTGGGTTTTTTTCAGAAAGCAAATTACAGTAAAACATTTTCTTTTTTTAATTAAGAATTGTTTTATTCATTTTACATACCAAAGATTCCCCTCTTCCCTCCTTCCACTCCTCCAGCCTAACCCCCCCAACTCACCCCCCTACTCCCTCCTACAAGAAGGTAAGGCCTCCCAAGGGGAGTCAGCAGAGCCTGGTACATTTAATAGAGGCAGACCCAAGCTCCTTTCCTTGCCTCAAGGCTGTGTGAAGTGTCCCATCATAGGCAGTGGACTCCAAAAAGCCCTCTGATGCACCAGGGATCTATTCTGATCCTACCGCCAGGGGCCCCTTAAGCAGACCAAGCTACACAATTGTCTTGCTATGCAGAGGGACTGGACTAGGGCTAGTCCAGTCCCATGCAGGCTCCACAGCTGTTGATCTAAATTTCATGAGTTCCCACTAGTTTGGTTTGGTTGTCTCTGTAGGTTTCCCCATCATGACCTTGATGACCTTTGCTCATTGAATCCCTCTTCTCTCTCTCTTTAACTGAACTCCTGGAGCTCAGCCTGGTGTTTGGCTATGGATCTCTGCACATTGAGGGTAGGGGATGGGGAATGAGAACATAAGGGAATGGGATGTTCAAGCTGGAAGAAGGATGGAGTGGGAGAGCAATGAAATAGATACCATGATAAAGGGAGACATCATGGGGATAGGGAGAAACCTGGTGCTAGGGAAGTTCCCAGGAATCCCCAAGGATGACCCCAGCTTAGACTAGTAGCAATAGTGGAGAGGGTGCCTGAACTGGCTTAACCCAGTAATCAGATCGGTGAATAACCTAACTGTCATCATAGAGCCTTTCTCCAGTAACTGATGGAAGCAGATGTATAGTGATATTTGTGCTGAAGTGTGATTTTATTTATTAATAAATGAAGTTGCCTGGGGGCCAGAGCTAATATCAAGCCATAGAAGAAGCCGGGTGGTGGTGGTGCACACCTTTAATACCGATCATATGACAGGCAGATCTCTGTGTGTTCAAGGATACAGCCAGCATGGAGACACACGCCTTTAATCTCAATACCAACCATAGAGACCTAGAAGTCTGTATACACAGGCAGTGACGAGGAGGTCATATGGTTGGGTTTACAACCAATGAGAAGGCAGAACAGAAAGTCAATGAAAAGACAGATACACAGGAAGTGGGCACTCTTTCTAAGGGGAAGGACGGCAGCAGCAGTGAAGGGTAAGAAAGGGTTTTTAGTATCAGCTCTTAGCTACTGCTCTGATCTTTCAGTGTTCACCCCAATCTCTGGCCCTGAGTTTTGTTTTTGGTTTTTTTTTTATTAATAAATCCCTCCAACAATTAATGTTATAATTCTCAAAGTTGCATGCTTTATACTGCAAGGTTATTGTCACTGAGTAAAAAAAAAATTGTATAGAAACCTTTATTTTATTTTATAGTTAAAAAGTAAACTCACTAATAATATATATATTTTTATGTTAACAATAAACTGTAGCTTTTTATGTACATCAAGAGAAAACTTTAATAGTACCCAATTTATGTCTGAAATTATTGTTTTAAGACTTTGAGACCAAGTATGAATAAAACGTACTTCATGAATTTTCTCACTCACATAACAAATATTTACTCAGGCTTCCCTGTGTGCTATGCATTTTAAGTGAACAAAATATTAATGTGCCTCAAACATGTATGTCTTGCAATGTAACAAGAAAGAAGAAACAAGTTATCATACATGTAAAACCTGACAAGTGACAAAAAGTGAGCATCAGCTGGTCAGTGAGTGTACTAGATAAAAATTATTCAGCATGGTATCCAGTGGTGGGTGATCTTGACTAATTACAGACCTTATATCTGATAGAGAGGAAAATTTAACTAGCTGAGAATTGTGAGTGTGAATGAGTAAACAACTTTCTTTTCAAATTTTCCATATCTAGCCTGAAACCTTCAAGTTGGACTTGAAGTCACAAGAGCTCAAGCATGTAGCTTGATGGGAAACTGTGTTGGGAGACAAGAACTCAGTGCTACACAAGGAAGTCTACACATTTTGTTATTTCTTGTTCTTACGGCAATGGACGTCTACACAAACTCTGTTACCTGGTCTCACAATTGACTCATGGGTTGACTTTATGAGTTTCTTGTATGTCTAGATAAGCAAAAGTAAGAGTACAGTCACAAGATAAATATCAAAGCAATAACATCAATAAAAGCATTATGTCTGCCTTCTAACTTAAAGGAATTTTTTGCACAATGAACAATCAAATAGAAAAAATAAGTGCATAAGTACTATATACAGAAAATATAAACACAGAAAATTAGTTATGTATGTGTATATTTTAAATAGTAGACATAATGTTAATAGATTGATCAGTAATGGATGGATGGAAAATAATTTACATTGGAAATCTTGTTTATTTTAGATAATATTTAAACTTCACTTGTTAAGCTTATACATAAGCACAATGTGACATATGTATAAGTTCTAAGTGGCTACATTGTTTTCCTAAATCATATTTTATGAAGCTACTGAAGCATAATAATGTCTTTGTCTCATAAAAAATGTGAATTATGTTTGCCCTTTTGATGGTATCTGACAGAAGCCATAATAACAAAATTATACATTGGCAAAGTTGAGCCCATCAGCAAAAATAGTTAAGTAATATTTGTCATTTATGAAATGTCAGGATAGATATACGAGCATTAGCAGTATCTATATTCATGGGTGATAAGTGACCTAATATGCTAAATTAATTCTCTCTTTTGAATCTCAGGAAAATGTGAAATACTAAATGAAATCCAGCTGTATATAAATCCCACTTTATCGTTAAGAAAAACATTGACTATTTTTCCTTAGAAATGCAGCTGTCAACTCTCTTACTATAGATCTAGATTTACATTATGGTTTTATTTCCTACCTATTCATTTTCATCTAGAACACTTGTTTCAAGAAACAACATTTGCTCTCTGTAAAAGAAAAGCAGGATGTGCCGTTTCTTCCAATGTGTCAATGGATGTTCTTGGGCACAGCACACATTGTGTAAATTCAAGGGACGCTCTTCTAGTTTTATAAAATAGGAGAACCTCTATATATTCACATGCATTGTTGAAATCATATGTCAGTAATTCCAGATATCCCTCTCCTCGTGTGGACTATTAGACTTTACTATGTATTCTAATACTTCCAATGTGTATTCATCTTCCCAGGAAAGTAACCACCTCTATATTTTGACACAGATATCTAGATGGAGAGATTCTGTGGAAAGATGACTGGAACTGGAAGCATTTGGGGGTTAATGTAGAAACCTAGTACAGTGAAAACTCCCTGGAATCTCCTTTAATGGGAGATACAGAGCTCTAACTGGCAAACTTCTATAACCAGGCAAGGCTCCAAGCTGTGGAACTTGGACATCAACCCAGTCACAAAACCTTTGACCTACAATCCATTCTGCCTGCAAGATGTACTGGGGTAATGGCCAGAAGACTTGCGCAAGTGGACAATCAATGACTTGTCCGTTTTGAGGTCCAAGCTAGGAGAGTGAGTCCAAACCTGACATTGCCTGGATTGCCAAGAGTCAGAGGCAGGGCAGTGCTGAGCCTCATGATAGAACCAATCTCTACTAGAGGAAAAAAAAAAACACTCAGTGAAACGATTCCTAATGATATTCTGCTATACTTAGCTGAATTGTCATCAGAGAGGTGTCATTCAGCAATGGATGGGAGCAGATACAGATACCCACAGCACAACACTTGGTGGAACCAAGGGAACTCCACAGAAGAAGGGGGAAGGATTGTAGGAACCAGATGGGTGGAGGACACTACTTGAACACTGCCTAAAGAACTAAGCAGGGCTCATAGAGGCTCAAAGAGACTGAAGCCACAGGCAAGGACCCTGTGGGTCTGAGCTATGTCCTCTGCATATACCTTATGGTTGTATAGGCTGGTGTTCCAGTGGGGTGTTCTTGTTGGACTCCCAATAGTGGGAGTTGGGGATCTTTTTTTTTTTTTTTTTTTTTTTTTTTTTTTTTTCAATACAATTCAGTTCTACATATCAGCCACAGATTCCCTTGTTCTCCCCCCTCCCGCCCCCCTCACCTACCCCCCAGCCCGCCCCCCATTCCAATCTCCTCCAGGGCAAAGCCTTCCCCACAGACTGAGATCAACCTGGTGGACTCAGTCCAGGTAGGTCCAGTCCCCTCCTCCCATGCTGAGCCAAGGGACCCTGCATAGGCCCCAGGTTTCAAACAGCCAACTCATGCAATGAGCACAGGACCCGGTCCCACTGCCTGGATGCCTCCCAAACAGATCAGGCCAATCAGCTGTCTCACCCACTCAGAGGGCCTGATCCAGTTGGTGACCCCTCAGCCATTGGTTCATATTTCATGTGTTTCCGTTTGTTTGGCTATTTGTCTCTGTGCTTTATCCGACCTTGGTCTCAACAATTCTCTCTCATATAAACCCTCCTCATTCTCGCTAATTGGACTCCCAGAGATCCACCTGGGGCCTAGTCATGGATCTCTGCCTCCAGATCCATCAGTAGTTGGATGAGGTTTCTAGCACGACAATTAGGGTGTTTGGCCATCCCATCACCAGAGTAGGTCAGTTCGGATTGTCTCTCGACCATTGCCAGCAGTCTGTTGTGGGGGTATCTTTGTGGATTTCTGTGGGCCTCTCTAGCACTTTGTTTCTTCCTATTCTCATGTGGTCTTCATTTACCATGATCTCCTATTCCTTGTTCTCCCTCTCTGTTTTTGATCCAGCTGGGATCTCCCACTCACCCAAGCTCTCTTTCCCTCGACCCTCGCCCTTCACTACCCCCACTCCTGTCCAGGCTGTTCATGTAGATCTCATTCCATTTCTCTGTCGTTGGGCGATCCCTGTGTCTTTCTTGGGGTCCTGTTTTCCAGGTAGCCTGCCTGGTGATGTGAGTAGCAGTCCAGTCATCCTTGTTCCACATCTAGCGTCCTGTTATGAGTGAGTACATACCATGTTTGTCTTTCTGAGTCTGGGATACCTCACTCAGGATGATTTTTTCTAGATCCATCCATTTGTCTGCAAACCTCAGAATGGGAAAAGATCTTCACCAATCCCACATCTGACAGAGGACTGATATCCAGAATATATAAGGAACTCAAGAAATTAGACATCAAAATGCCCAACAGTCCAATTAAGAAATGGGCTATAGAACTAAACAGAGAATTCTCAACAGAGGAAACTCAAATGGCTGAAAGACATTTAAGGAATTGCTCAACATCCCTAATCATCAGGGAAATGCAAATCAAAACAACTCTGAGATACCACCTTACGCCTGTCAGAATGGCTAAGATCAAAAACACTGAAGACACCTTATGCTGGAGAGGATGTGGAGCTAGGGGAACTCTCCTCCACTGCTGGTGGGAATGCAAGCTTGTACAACCACTTTGGAAATCAATATGGCGATTTCTTAGAAAATTGGGAATCCATCTCCCCCAAGATCCAGCTATACCACTCTTGGGCATATACCCAAGGAATGCTCAACCACACCACAAGAGCACTTGTTCAGCTATGTTCATATCAGCGTTGTTTGTAATAGCCAGAACATGGAAACAACCTAGATGCCCTTCAACTGAAGAATGGATAAACAAAATGTGGTACATATACACAATGGAATACTACTCAGCAGAGTTGGGGATCTTTATGACTCTTTTTTGTGGTGATATTTTATTTGTGCTGAAATGTGGTGATATTTTACTTGTATGTTAATAAACAAAGTTTGCCTGGAGATCAGAGGACAGCAAGCCATAAACAGAAAGCAGGCAGTGATAGCACACACCCTTATTCTGATCACATGGCAAACAGAGTCTCTGTACATTCAAGGACACAGCCAAGCACGGTGACACATGCCTTTAATCCCAGTGCCAACCACAGAGACCTGGAGGTCTGTACAGACAGGCAGTGATGAGGAAGCAAAGTGGCTGGGTTAAGAGCCAATAATTTTTATGCCAGTACCCAGCTGTTTTTATTACTGTAGCTCTATAGTAGAGCTTGAGGTCAGGGATCGTGATGCCTCCAGAGGTTGTTTTATTGTACAGGATTCTTTTGGCTATCCTGGGTTTTTTGTTTTTTTATATGAAGTTGAGTATTATTCTTTCCAGGTCTGTGAAGAATTGTATTGGTATTTTTATGGGGATTGCATTGAATCTGTGGATTGCTTTTGGTAAGATTGCCATTTTTACTGTGTTATCCTGCCCATCCATGAGCATGGGAGATCTTTCCATTTTCTGACATCTTCTTCAATTTCTTTTTTCAGGGACTTAAAGTTCTTGTCATATAGGTCCTTCACTTGCTTGGTTAGTGTCACCCGAAGGTATTTTATATCATTTGTGGCTATTGTAAAGGTGATGTATCTCCGATTTCCTTCTCAGCCTGTTTGTCAATTATATAGGAGGGCTACTGATTTTTTTGAGTTGATCTTGCAAAGTGCTAGAGAGGTCCACAGAAATCCACAAAGATACCCCCACAATAGACTACTGGCAATGGTTGAAGGACAGCCCGAACTGACCTACTCTGTTGATAGGATGGCCAAACACCCTAATTGTCGTGCTAGAAACCCCATCCAATGACTGAGGGAACTGGACGCAGAGATCCACGGCCAGGCCCCAGGTGGATCTCTGGGAGTCCAGTTGGTGAGAAAGAGGAGGGTTAGTATGAGCGAGAATTGTTGAGACCAAGGTTGGATAAAGCACAGGGACAAATAGCCAAACGAATGGAAACACATGAACTATGAACCAATAGCTGAGGAGCCCCCAACTGGATCAGGCCCTCTGGATAAGTGAGACAGTTGATCAGCTTGAACTGTTTGGGAGGCATCCAGGCAGTGGGACAAGATCCTGACACTTCGCTCAGCCTGGGAGGAGGAAACTGGACCTGTCTGGACTGAATCTACCAGGTTGAACTCAATCCTCAGGGGAGTCTTTGCCCTGGAGGAGATGGGAATGGGGGGTGGGATGGGGGGGAGATGGGGGGGAGGGGGGAGAACAAGGGAATCCGTGGCTGATATGTAAAATTAAATTATAAAATTAAAAAAAAAGAGCCAATGAGAAGGCAGAACAGTAAGGTAATAAAGGCACAGGTTAGACAGGAAGAGGCTGGGTTGCTTGGGAAACTACAGCAGTGGGGTGAGCTAAGGTTAGTTGGTGATTCTCACTATTTCTCTGGACTCTACAGCTTTCACCCCTTTATTTGGCTTTGTGTTTCTTATTTATAAGACTGTTTAGAAATTTGTCTACACTTTTGCCTGTGCTTGGGACCCTTTTCCTCCAACTGTGCTGCTTTAACCAGCCTTGATATGAGCATGTGTGCCTAGTTTCATTGTAACTTGTTACTGCACATTAGGTTGACCTCAAGGGGAGCTCAGCTCCTTTTTACTTGAAGAAAAAAATGGAAGAGGAGTGGATCTGGAGGAAATGGGATGTGGGAAGAGGGCCTATGAGGAGTGCAGGGAGGGGGAAACTGTGGTGGTCCTAATGTAATGTATAAGAGAAAAAGTTAAAAAATATTATAACTTTCAAAGATTTTCTGTGATGTGATTCTCATCTCATCACATAGATATTAGTAGGAAGACTGCAGAATAATGAAATCTAAAATGAAAATCTTTCTCAGGAAATAATGTGTCAAGTGGTCAGACCGGCAGAACTTTCTTGTGTAGCTTGACAAGAATCCAGTCACCTTTGATTTCACTGTTCAACTATTACTTATTATAATTTTTAAAAGATGTGGATATGGTTGAGCAATAGAGTACATACCTAGCACATAGATGACTGAGACACTGGGTTCAACATCTAGCACACCCACTATGCATAATTATCAATTTGATCCTAGGAAGAAAATTACCATGTAGTCAAAGTGCTTTAGGAATATGTTTATAACCATGGGCAGATGCTACTTTCAACATAAATCAGAGAAGATTTATTTTACAAAGAATGGTAGTGAATGCAAAGGCCTTTGACCATTGAAGACACTAAGAATGATGGAAAAAGTCATGAAATGTTACCTCCAGGACATGACATAGTCATTGAAATCATGGTATAAATGCAGGTATACTTGCCTGTGTTGGGTATGCAGAAGATTGGAGATGTCAATATCTAGCCTTGAATGGGAGAGAAGGGCACTGATTTTACCTAGGAAATGATTGGCTACTTACGGAATCTGGAGGAGGGGGTAATTATCTTCAGATATGTACCTAAGAATGAGTCTATCAGGTTCCACAGGATAGTTCTATATTTATGGTTAGACTGATGGATTTGGATAAATTCAGTGAGTCAAAAAACAATACCAAAAGAATTGTCAACTATTTATGGGAAAAGACTTAAAGGAAAGAAATGAGATTGATAGGAGTAAGAGGGGAAGATTGCATGGGGGTGAGAATAATCAAAATGTATTATATACATGTACACAATTGTCAAAAAATAAAATTAATTAAACAATATTTTACGAGAGGTCATGAAAAACTCATCTTAGATGTCTTTGTCAACAGGCAGTGTGACCCTGCCATTTACCTTTATTGAAAATCCATAATTTCAAGGATATTGCTGTGTTCTTCTCAAATTAGAGTTCCATATTGCATATTATTACTGACATGCAATATTGTAGTTAGCTTTACATGTCAACAGTACACAAACCTAGAGTCACCTTGGTTGAGTAATTGATTTCATCAGACTGGCCTGTTGTTATATCTGCATGGAATTTCTGTAATTGATAATTGATTTAGGAGGATCCATCCCACTGAGAACAAAGTCATCCATAGGCAAGTGGGCCTGCTTCTGGACAAGAAATCTGGTTGAGCAAACCAGTACGCAGTGATCCTCTATGGTCTCTTCTCCAGCTTTTGCCTTTGTCTTTGAGCTCCTCCTCTGGCTTCCTTTGAAGATGGATTATGCTTTGTAATCCATCAACTTGCTTCTGTGCTGTGTTTGTCAAAGTAAAAGGAACCAAATTAGAACATATAGATACAAATTTAAGCCAAGTTTCCTGATCACACATTAATCAAAAAGGTGTTTATTTCTTCTATCTTATCAGGGTTTTGATATAAATACTTTTGATAATAAAATGTCCATCTAACCTTATTTTTCCAGTTCATTAGATACATTTATAAGGTAACCCGTGTGTGTGTGTGTGTGTGTGTGTGTGTGTGTGTGTGTGTGTATGTACATGTGTGTATACACATATGTGTAATTAGCAGATGTCCTAATGAGTCTCATAATTCTGAGGAATGAAGACAAGACAAAACAGAATAGAAAAAAACAGAAATGAGGAACTCAAAATAGAATGAAGAAGAAAAAAAGGAGATAGATTTAAAAGATAAGATTCTGAGACGATCCAATGCAAAATGTTATAAAATGGAAAATTCAGAAAGCAGAAGGAGGAAACATTAAAACACAAGTTAAAGTAAATGTCAAAACTATAGTAGAAAAGGTAGAAGGATAAAATAAAAAAAATTCCTACTCTACAAAAAACAAAGTACAGTAAGGGAGAAACTATGAAGCAATGAAAAAATCAAGATATGAACAGAATAATATAGGTTATAGAAATTACATTTTTATAATAAGTAGAAAAATTATTATATAAATAATTCAAAAATTATCCTCAGATTTAAATTAAATGAAATTGTTAATGTATAAATGATCAACATAATGAAGGAAAAAACCCTTACAATATGTAATAAGAAGCATATAGTTCATGGTACCATACATGTATTTATATATATATACATGGATGAGGGAAAATAACTTAAGTTTTAGTGGTGAGAGAAAAGAAAACTAGTAAGGAAGTTGATTACTATATCATTTTATTTTCAAATAAGCATCCTAAAAGTAACATTAGGAGCTACATATTTTTTTAAATGTCCTAAACTTTTATGAGACAAATTAATTTTAAGCTTTTAAATGTAAAGTAAGTAGGAAAACTTGAACTGTACAGTTCATTTTAATGAATCAATTATTATTATTAATTTTTTTTTTCAAGACAGGGTTTCTCTGTGTAGTTGTGGTGCCTGTCCTGAATCTCGCTCTGTAGACCAGACTGGCCTTGAACTGACAGAGATCTGCCTGGCTCTGCCTCCTGAATACTGAGATTAAAGGCGTGAGTCACCAATGCCCGGCTGCAATTAATTTTTAAATAAACAAATCTCCAAAAGCTTTCATACATGTGTTACTCTTCTTATATTAGTGATCTGCAAGAAAGGAAATGATCCCAGGAAAGGAAAATGTGGAACACTTAAGGTAGAGCATCTGATAAGGCGAAATGATAAGGAATATCTGTGGAGTGACAAGGAAGCAAGCATCAGAACTCCAGTGTCCTCAGAAGCATAGAAGCATGCAAACCAGAACAAAAAAGCAGTGTACCAGATAACTTTATGGATTTTGGAAGAAGGAATCTCAGCATAGAAAATCCCCCCACTAGATTAACTTGTAGGAGAAGCTCTGGTGTTTTCTTGATAGATGATTGATGTAGTGTACATAGTGTATATATGTATGTAGTCCATAGTGTACAGCACTACTGATTGGCAGGTAGTCCTATATTGTTGGAGAAGACAAGCTGAGATCATCAGGGAGAGTAAGCTACTAAGCAACACTTATTTGAGTCCTCTGCTTCAGTTTCTTCCTCCAGGTTCCTGCCTTGAATTCCTTCCCTGACTCCCGAAAATGATGGACTATAAAGTGTACATGAAAGAATCAATTTCTCTGCAAATTGCTTTTGGTTATGCAGTTTTATCATGATAATAAAAACAAGAAGACACCAAAGGAGAGGAAGCAAGGCTAAAGGCTAGTGTTTTCTAGTTTCAAACACTTCATGTAGTGGACATTTGAAGCTGTTGAATAATGTGAAGAATTAACTATAGGAATGTACAAAACTAAGCATGTTGGACTGATTGTCCTAAAGTATGATATCTTCATCAGAGTCCTCCTATCGGGATCCAGGGATCTGCAGAAAAGGTGGAAATATTATAATAGCTAGAGGTATATTATATTATATAATACAATATATTATAATAGCTAGATGACATCAAGGAAATAATGTCTTCCATAGACCATAGTACTGATACACATGTGAACTCAAAGATTGTGACACCATATACAAGACCTGCAAAAATTCAAACTAGACGAACTTGCAGCACTAAAGAACAGAAGTGGATGCCAAGTCCCACTACTAACCAAGAAGTTATTTGTAGTTGATCCCTACTGACAAATGGAATACCACTTTTCTCTAACGTTGCATTGCTGAGTATATCAATAACATTTCAAGGCAAGACCCATGCCCAGGAGTACTTGCCCAATAGAAAACTACTTCTGTGTTTCTATTCCTTTATTTAGTGAGTTTTATTTCATTTAGTTTTATTTTGGTTTTATTTTTTTTTGTTTGTGTTTATTTTCATTTTGGTTTGGAGAGTGAGAATGAGAGAGGAGGGAGGAGAAACATGAAGTTGAGAGGGTAGGAAGGTAGGGAGGATCTATGAAGAGCTCTGGGAGGAAAAAATGTGATAAAATATAGTGTAAAAATTATTTTAAATGAAAATGAAAAAATAAATATATTTTTCTCCTTTACAGATAAAGGAAAGTGCATCACTGCTACCCAGTGATTTCAAGCTGAACGCTGTCAAATTCAGTGTAAATTTGGGGTTATGGTTAATTGTTAATTACCCCTCTACTGAATATGTAATAGGAGAGCACTAACAAAGTCTCCCCATCTAGCAAAGACATCTTGCAGAAAGACACTTCCTGGCCCGGGAAATATAGAATGCAAGCAAATCACTTCCAAAATCTCTGTGACACAAATGATAATGAAAGCAGATTAAAAAAATTTGAGAGAGTTCTCTCATCTTTTGTCCTACCTCCACAGCCACAGAAATAAGGAAAATACAAAGGGACCAAAGGCAGTGGTGGGGGCCGAGCTTGAGGGGAGTAGCAGAATGATAAGAAGTAGGAAGAGGAAAAAAAGGCAATGAATCCAACTTGTGAAGGGAGCAGTCAATACAGGAAAAGGAGGCAGGAAGAACAAACAACACTAGTTTGAGAAAGCTTCAAAGAATATTATTCTAGATTTATCTGAAATTATTCAAAATGCATGCATGCGTGTGTGTGTGTGTGTGTGTGTGTGTGTGTGTGTGTACTTAAAAAAAGAGTTATGCCACTCCCACTGACAATGTTTGCAGAAGAACCACTGACAAAAAAAAGCCCCATGCCAGCCAAAAGAAACCCCTGAGTGGTTCTCCAAGTGACTTCCAATATAAACTACTGGTAGAGTAGTTGGTTGCCTCTCAGAGGTCGAAAGGAAGCAACTATTGCCAAAGACACTGCAAACTTGGGACATAAAACTCAGATAATTTGAGCTAGATCTAATTGAAAGTTTCATTCCTGTGGGCTAGCTTCCATAATAACAGAACATTCTGTGTAAGCTTTCACTGGATGGGCACACTTAATAGTCCTACCTAGCTTTGACACCTATAAACAACAACAATGACCAACATGGCAAGATATCCATAAAGGTGGCATTCACGTGTTATTGGTAACCCGCAGCTGTGTAATTGGATATAAGGCTGCTTCAATAGAAGGGAAATCATGTCTGGTACTAGAAACCTAGCCAACTACCATGGACATAAGAAAGTAATTGACTTTTGTCACTTTGCTAGACTATGTAATTCTTAACTACCTTCCAAATCTTATTCTTATATCCACAGGTAAGTTTAGCCACCATTTTTCATTAAAGAATCTATTTAGAGCAAATTGAGATCAACACAGAAAACTACAACTGGAGATAAAAAGATATTGTGGATTCTGACCCCAAAGAATATATCTACATCACATTCTTGCATCCACAGTTCAGAGAACATCATGAAAGAGGGTGTGAAAAGATTGTAAAAGTCAAAAGACCATAAGTTTGCTCTGAAACATTATTTTCTACAAATGGCCACACATGTCTGATATCCCAGACATGTTAACACAGAAGGGGAAACATTTCATGTGGTCCCACCCTTAGACACATGAGTACGGGCAGCTAATGACTGCCGGAAGAGGACAAATGAGCCTTTCCCAGGGATGAGCCCCCGTATTACTTATCTGATACAAAGTGGTCAGCCCTGAAACCAGAAGCACAGAAACAACAAAAATGGACTCAGGAGATGGTAGTTATATACTTGTGCTTGCAAATATATCTACATAACAATAGTATCAAATGAAAGGATGTTTGAGATTGGGGCATGGAAGGGGTTGCAGGAAGTGTAGCTTGGGGGAGTAGGAAATGATGGTTTGAAATTGAAGAGGGAAAGTGATGTAATTTTATTTTAATTAGATGTACAATTTAAAATATATATATATATAAGATACTGAGCTTCATGACTTTTGTGCCCAGAGCTCATGAAACACAGCGGCCACTTTTTACTCTCTCCTACCAGAAATTTTATTCTTATTCTTATTATTTTAATTTTTTTCTGTTGCTGTTAATTTTATTCCCAACACATATATAATATATACATGCATGTGTGTGTGTGTGTGTGTGTGTGTGTGTGTGTGTGTGTTTGTACATGTGTATATGCCACAGCATGCTTGTGAACATGCCAGAGAAAACCTCGTAGGAATCTGTCTTTTTCTTCCACCATGTCGGTGTTAGGGATCAAATTGTATCCTAAGGCTCTGTAGTAAGTAGTTTTACCTTCCAAGCTATCTCACTGGCCTACACAAGAGTATTTTGCTTATGATCAGAGGAGAGAAAAATGTTTAAATACATTCCCTTGATTTCACAAATATACATAGTACACACATATACATACACACAGATGCACATACTCACATAAAAATATAGAGAGACACTTAAGATGCTTCGGGAATTATTATTATAGTTAGGAAATGAACATAGCATTTCATATCAGACATATTTCTATTTACTTATAATTAATGAAATAGAAGTCAACACATAATACATAGCCTTGGCTGTTATCTGTCTATCTGTAGTTATTTATACTTCCATAGATTGTGAATAGATTGAAGAAGAATACCTTACTCAAAAAAAAACTTAAATTAAAACTTCTGTGTCTATAGATAAAGTTTTATTGGAACACAGCCATATCCAGAGATTTAAATATTTTTTCAGCTGCTTCATTGTCGAAACAGCACACTCAGACATTGTCTGTTATTTTTAATGTCCATAAAATCTAACAATAGTTACTTGGTCTTTATAATGATATGATATATTTTCTGACACTTGTACTAAGTATTGTCTAATAATTCCATTTAGATGTTTAATTTTAAATCTCTTCTACACAAATTTTGATAGAGGAATCCAGCCATAGTGATTGAATACTGATAGTACAAAACTAGCTTTGAAAATTAATTGCAACATGTCTTAATCTATAATTAGCTTAAACTTACCTGCTCACTTGTAAAGTTCAATTTACATTCAAAGACATAGCTCACCCCACAATTGACATCTAGTTTACAGATAATTAAAGCTTCATTCATTTGGACCAATTTAGCTGCCCAGAAACAGGTCTTATTTACAAACTGACAAGAGTGCAGAGCTCCTTTGGATACAGAAAAGTGCTTAGCAGAAGAGGAAGGAAATTCAAGAAATCATGCTATAAACACCCTTCCTCCATGTACAATTCTACATTGTGTATTATAACAATTTTTTTCAATTAGAAAATAGGAGTTTAGTTGTGGAAGAATTATGTGAAACAACAATAAACATCATATGGATTTTAGACACTTAATATCTAAATATTTTCTTTGCTTGAAAAGCCAAAATCCAGTTAATGCAAACCCTAGTAACTTTGAGACAAAATTGCTCTTCATGGAGTGCAAAGCTCTCATGATGAATGTAGAAAATGGGGACCTTACTCAGTAGCTTTCTAATGGGTCCTGAAAAGATTCTCTCTTCATGACCACAACAATCACAGTGGAGCAATTTTAAAAGTTAGTCACTCTTAACTTCCAATTCTCCATTTATGAATGCAAGTGTAGATGGAAGCCAACCAGGGAATCTGGGTTCTGCAGAAATTGCATAGAGACCAAAGTAAACAAACAAACTGAAGGATTAGCCAAGTTAACATTGGTGCCACAAGACTAATCTGCCTCCTCTGATAATGCCCTTTTTATGTTTCGAAACTAACCTCTCTCTAAATAAACCATCAGTAGTACCAACAGATGATATGCCATAGGAAGTAATGACAGCTAGCATTGCTTCAGAAAGTATAGCACACAGAAGTTGCTTCTTTCTCAACCCCCAAATCCAGTATTTTTATATCTGGAGATAATATCCCTTGGAAACAATTATGGACAATGAGACTCTGCAGACAGAAACGCATGGCACATACACATTGGCTTGATCCCACGCTCATCAAATATTTAAAGTACCTACTGTACTTGGGGTAGCAAAGCAGAAAAGTAACTCTACCCATAGGATGTTACCATAATCAAGGATTGTTACTGCCAAGGTAGAGACAAAAAATGTCTTTAGATTATTCAAAGAGTTAAAATTTACTCTCTCCAGATTACCAGTGGTGTCCATTCACTAAGAGTAAAAGAAAAGTAAACAAAAGAAAAACAGCAAAACTTTAGGAATTAAATGTCTTCAAAGAAGACACAGTTATCTCAATGGTGACAGTCATAAACTATGATGATAAATTTATTAGGGAGAGTGTTGAACTACCAAAATATGTGTGGTGATATACTGTGTATCAATAAAGCTTGCCTGCGAATCAGAGGACAGAGCTAGCCACTAGATTAAACATAGATGCCAGGCAGTGATAGCACACACACCTTTAATCCTAGCACTCAGGATCAACATCTGGATCTCTGTGAGTTCAAAGCCACCTGGACTACATGAGATTGATTCAGTCAAGGAGAGAAACAGAGCCAGGTAGTGGTGGCACACACACATTTAATCCCAGTACTTGGGAGTCACAGGCCTTTAATCCCAACACTAGGAAGGAAATGCAATGTCTGGGCAGAGAAAGGCATATAAAGTGTGAGGAAATAGCAACTAGAGGCCTTTTAGGCTGAGGACTCTGAAGCTTTCAGTCAGAGGATTCGTGGAGACAGGATCTTGCCTTCCATTCGGCCTGAGGATTCAATAGTGGTGAGAAGTTTCTCTAGTGGCTTGTTCCTTTGTCTCTCTGATCTTTCAGTATTTATCCAATATCTGGCTCTGGGTATTTTACTATAAGACCATATAGGATTTGTACAACACATATGTATTTATTTTGATAATTGATGTCTGAATTATTTTGTAAATATATAATTCCATGTTTCTATGTGTACTGATGCAAATTTCAATATTTATTATGAATCCATAGTACACACATAAGCGTGTATTACTTCTTCATCAAGAATAGAAGTTCATTATACTTGTTCCCATCACCATTTTAAAGAGAACTTCAAGTACTATTTGTATTTAATTCTAATTTTATGACATTAAATATTATAATGCCATTTTTAGCCTTTATATTTGTCTAACTCTGATAAATCTTTTGGATTTTAACTTACTGAATTGAATTCTGTACCTCAACATATATGCGATCATGAGTTTTTTCTTTTTGTAAATAAGCTTACTGTAGAAATAAAAAATATGTCCATTGTTATATCTTTTCTGTTTCACAACTCTTTTGCATTTTCTACATAGTGCTTTCTGTTTTCCTTCTTAAAGAAATCTAATTTTGTCATTGATTTTGTATTTCAAAAACCTATATATTAGGAGTATAAATATGTAGGTATATTTATTTATTTCAAAAACCTTCATGTAGGCAGATGATAAGTAAAATTTTTTTAACTTTGCATATAGAAAAGAAAGTGTTATCAGAGAACTGATCTTTTGCAATTAAATTATATCCTCAACCCTGTGGAAGTACTTATGTAAGAAAACATTTTCCATGGTAGTCTTCTCTTCAAACATGACACAAAATTTAATCCTAACATTAGGGGTGACATTACCATTGTGGGCTTTTCTCAGCATATAAATCATTAAAATTGTATTTAAAAAATAAGTACTTAAAATATTACAATACTACATATTACTTAAAATCCTTTCTATTTCCAAATTTATTGTCCATTCTAAGTTGCTGCAACGTTTATGTATTCTCATTTTTTGTGTGATACAGTCATTGGGTAATTCTTTATTCCTTTTGACTGTTTAAATCTTTACATTTTTGTGAAGAACAACTTGTATTGATTTAGATAAGTTTCTGATATGCATGGACCCCACAATCCTTGTACCCTGACTGGCTTCACCTACCACTTCCAAGGACAAGGTTGATGGTAGGACTGACTTCCTGTGTGGCCTGGTTGTCAGGTTTTTCTAAAAATGTAATATGAATTTTTAAAGGAGTATTTTCTTTTCTTTTTTCTCAAACTTTGAGCTTAACCAATTTACCAGGTGAGTCAATTCATCCTTCACGCTGATATAATGATCTTTCACCATCCAAGTCATTTCTCTGCCTGTTTTCTTTTCCTAAAACAAGTAAATATGTGTCAGTTTGCTTAGCTGAGGAATAATCATTTATAATGTGGAGTCGTTTTGGTTTTGTTGGTTTCTGTGAAGAGTATTGACAATCTGTGTGTTGGATTTCTCTTGGATATATTCCAAATGATCATTTTATCTTTATAAATTTCATTAACTTATATTTCCTCAATTGTGTAAGATTGTACTTGAATACATGCTCAGTTTGTATAAATTCATTAGATGGTTGTATTCTATTATTCTCTGTCCTGGGCTATATTTACAAAATGCATATTTTTTCATAGATTCTGTTTCCATCACTTTTGCAGCTTACATCACTCTTTTGTTTTAAAGAATATTTTTTTTTTGTTGGATTCCGGAGAGAATAAGTAGTTTCAGCCTGTAATTTCATTTCATTTCAGCTGTAATCCATCAGTACATTTTATTCAGCTCTGCGCTGTCTGACATTTCCCTTTCCCCCTTCTTGGCTTGCAAAGGTACTATGTAAGACTCATTTTGTCAGTGGCTTTTTCCCAGCTTTACTAGTCTTTGAATAGATGCCATTCTACTTGAGCCTGATTTTTACAAAAAAAAAAAAATGAAAGCAAAACAAAGCAAAAAGCCCTGATTGGAATTGGCCTTATCCCTCTTCCTGATTATGTGGACAGTTTTATGTTTCCTTGAAGATATCTAACTTAGCAGCCCCAGCATTAATAGTGTATATTTTGTATCAAATAATCTTACTTGCATTGGCTTGGGAGAGGAGAGTCAATGAGAGTGAAATGATAACTAACTCGCTGGGAAATTGTATTCTAAAGTAATTATCTCTGATTCTATCTAAACTGCATGAAAATCACTTACTATAGTTCAGGCAAATTCAAGTCCCATCCTGTTCATTATGAGGTCCTTGTGATTATGCCTTCAGTTTCGTTATCACTGTGTCTGTGGAGTTATTTTCTCAGACACAAGCCTGTGTCCCTGGTCAGAAATTTTTTTTCCCCTGGATGTTTCAAGTAGATAGCATTGTATAAATGATGTGAACATCAACAGAATTAAGCTCACATTTATTTTCCCTCAAAAGCAAAGGAAGAAGTGAGTTATTGTAGACATCAGCTTTAATGCCTAACACCATATACTTAGCATTCATTTTTCCTGCTGTTTAACAGAAATGTTCCATGACTAAAAAAAAAATCTCCCTTTTTCCTGCACTTGCTCACCATCACTTAGTTCATATTACTCTTGTACGAATCTTCCACCACACAAATATATTCAATACAAATTTGTCAATATTTTATAACTGAATAACGAAAAATAAAATTTATAATGGAAATACGATAGATAAAACCAACTAATGAATGCCAATGTTGTCTATTTTCCATAAATGTGAGGCAAATAAGTAGTAGTCACAGCTTACTGGTTAATGAGCCAATATTTAAAAAATGTACTATTACATGAGATTTAAATACCATCAAAATTGTGTTCATCCTTCTATTTCAGAGACATGATATTTACTCATATAGGTATATGGTGATATGTACTAACAACGTTGAATGAGAACAGAATAGAAAGTTCTTATTCAGTTAGTAGACCTATGCTTCCAATGAGAAGCAACATTCTCAACCTTCATTATCATTGACATTCTGGGAAATGATAGGTCGTAGGGATCCAATAACAGAACTTATCTGAAAGAATTTAGTGTACAGGTAACTTTTCCCCACTCAGTACTAACATGAAGAACAAATCAAAACATTATTTGTAAAAAACTGCTTCAGAATTTAGGAATCATATATAAATCCATTATATAGTTTAAAATAAGTGAGATTAATATTTCTTTTAAAAGGCCATTAAGATTCATGTGCATTTTTATTCTTATATTTTTAAAAAATAAAGAATCTATTGTTAATGCAAAGTGTTTATATATATGGTATGTGATGAGGAAGAATACACCTTGGAGCAGGGGTTGTTGTGTATGTTATTACCAATCTACAATTTTTGATAGAAACATAGGTTTGGAAGAGTAATAAAATAGACTGACGGCTGGTAGAATCTCAGAAGAAAATCTTTGGAGAGGTCACATTTTATCTATGTTGTATTACAAATGTTTGTGTTTGCATCTTTGGAAGAAGGGCCTCTGTGCAGCGTGGTCTTTAACATGCACGGTGCAGATCAGTGCATTATCACAGTTGAGAGAATTAAAAAATGTGCACATCAAACTTAATTGTCTGAAGTCTCATAGCTATTTGCGTTACTCCTTACTGAGGAGAATGAAACTTGAGTGCTAAACTAAACTGGGAAAGGAGATGTTTCAAATCAGCCAATCAGAGCTTAATTGTTTATTTTTGCTAATGTCCATTACAAGAAATTCTGAAAAACAGATATTGTGAGGAGATAAAGGAAAATAAAATGTGTTTTCAAGGACAAAATATGAGGATATTTTTTGAGGGTGCATGCGTAGTGAATAGAATGTTCATCTTCCAAAGATATGCAAGGCTTGCTTTCTGCCTGGAATGTTGAATATATTTTCTTATATGGCCAAAGACTGTAGATTTGATTAATTTAAGGATATTTATGTGAGTTGTACAAATATGATCAATTTAATGCTTGGATTTTTGAAATTAATTAGTCTTCTCTTTGTATATTCAGTCATGAGAAGGACTGACAATTATTCTGAGGTGTAATGTGCCTGACTTTGGATAAAACAGAAAACTGTTTTGGCTTCTGGATCATAGATGACATATAGAATTAGTGATTATCCCCTATAACTGGATTCTTTCTTATGGTTTCTTGAAAGCAATAAAGATAGGTATGATTACATCAAAGTGAGACTCCCAATACAATCATGGCTTAAGGAACTGTGAAATTATGATACTACAAGCTAGTAAAAATGTGGACAAATTTGTAACATCATTAGAAGACAAATGCATATGATAGTTTGTAGCTGAAGTTTTTCTGGTCCTGCCAAGCTCCTGTGGCCCTTGCGGTCAGGACCAATCTCTCTCAATCTCTCTTACCTGCCTGTCCTGCAGCTGCTCGGACCTGCAGTCCACAACCGCTTATAAAATAGTCACTCAGAAGCTTATATTAATTAAAACTGCTTGGCCATTAGCTCAGGCCTACCACTGACTAGCTCTTACATTTAAACTCAGCCCATTTCTGTTTATATATCTCCACGTGTTCCATGGCTTTACCTGTGTGACCTTACATGCTGCTCCCTGGATGGAGGGCTGGCGTCTGCTGACTCAGCCTTTACCTTCCTAAAATTCTCCTTGTCTGTTTATCCCTCTTATACTTTCTGCCTGACTACTGGTCAATCTGTGTTTCATTTATCACCCAATCGGAGCAACACATTCACAGCATACAGAACATCCCACAGCAATAGTTTCCAAATAGAACCAGAAGTAAGACTTCTTCACAATTACAAACATAACTAAATCTTAAGCATTATTCTACATGAAATCCAAAGCCATGTCCATTCCTAGCCCTTTTGGTGTCTTCTACTTCTTTCTTTAGGCTTTGGATCAAGAAATTTCATATCAGCCGGGCATTGGTGGCACATGCCTTTAATCCCAGCACTTGGGAGGCAGAGGCAGGTGGATCTCTGTGAGTTTGAGGCCAGGCTGGTCTACAAAGCGAGTTCCAGGAAAGGCACAAAGCTACACAGAGAAACCATGTCTCGAAAAACCAAAAAAAAAAAAAAAAACAACCAAACAAAAAAAAACCCAAAACAACAACAACAAAAAAAACCCTTCATATCTACACTCACTGTAATTAGGAAAGTGACAAGACTCTGTGGAGGTTAATTCCTGGGAGGAGGGACAGATAACTGGTAGATGTTGTATGTCTTTCAGTCACTGGGTTATTCCTGGGTCTCCCACTCATAACGCACTTGCTTTAGAGTAGATGTCTTCATTCTGTGAAGTTGTGAACGTTTGCAGATGTGTGCAGATACTATGCTTCCATAGAATTTGTTACACAATGGCAAAGTCAGTTTGTCTACATGTCTTATTTTACCAAGACGAGAGCCTGGAGAAAAAAATACAGTGTTAATGCGTTTTATCAAGGTGGCTTTTTCCTTTGTTCTGTTTCTTGCTTTATTACTGTGACATTGACTGTCCTCTTCTCAGCTAGAACATCTCTTGTCTTACCAAAGTACAGGATGCGTGATAGCAGTGAACTTCAGATTCTGTGCTGTATTTACTAAAATAATTTCTGATTGGCAACAGAAAAAAACTTATATGTTCTGTGACACGAATTGCTAAAAGATCTTATTAATAAAAAAACCTGGAGCCAAATATTGGGGTGAAAGCTGAAAGATCAGAGGAACAGAACAAGCCAGCCACAAGTTCTTACCACTAGGAAATCCTCAGCCCAAGAGAGAGCTACTTCCTGTGTACTCACAACTTATATACCTTTCTGTACCCTGCCATCTTCCTTCCTCTCTCCACCCGGCTATATCATGTCCTCTTTCTGCCCAGCTCTATCACTTTCGGTCTGTCTGTCCAGACCTCCAGACCTCTATGGTTAATTAATACTGGGATTAAAGGTGTGTGCCAGCACGCCTGGCTCTGTTCCCAGTGTGGCCTTGAACTCACAGACATCTGGATGAATCTCTGCCTCCTGAATGCTAGGATTCAAGCATGTGCTACCACTGTCTGACCTCTATGTTTAATATAGTGGCTGGCTTTGTCTTCTGATCTCCAGAAAAGCTTTATTTGTTAGAGCACAAATAAAATATCATCTGAAGAAAAACTTTTCTTTTAAAATAATGTACTGCAAAGAACTGTGGTATTTAATATCAATGATAAATTAGGTTCCAAGATCACTCTGTATACATTATTCTCTTAGGTTTCCACACTGAATTTCTGAGGGTTTTCTGTCCTTGAAAGTAAAATTTAATTATCTCCTTTTACAAAATATTAGCAAAATTACTAGGTGGTCCTGTAACAACAGAAAAACAGCTGATGAAACTAACAAACCTTCCTCTTCTGAAAGTCATGATTCCTGAATCCCCTGATTTCCCCTGTCCACACACAACTATTCATACTAGGAAGGGACAAACACTGGATCCATGACTATTGAAAAACAGACTGAAAATTGTGGAGCTGCATCAACACAATAAACTGGGGGTAAAATACTGTGGGCAATAATATGAAAGTTTATAAAGGAGAGAAGATGAAAACATTCAAGTTTTCTTAAGATTTATATAAAGATTGAGCAAATGCAAGTATGTCTTTAATGCATGATTAATCACACATAGTGAATTTTTGAATATTTTTGTTTGCCATTGTTCCACTTCAGCATGTTGCAGTATATTTGAAAAGACAAATTAAAAAATAAAATTTGAAGATTCTAAACATTGTATACCTCACTGCTGTTTCTACAAGTCAGATCAGGTCGCATATATGAACGCATTGTCTTTGAACCTTCTTATGTACTCACTTTTGGAAATGATATTGCTCTAACACAAATAAACCAGTAAATTGTAAGTATATCAAGTGAAAAATGAACAAAAATAGTGTCCAATACAATAGCTTCATTCTAAAAGCATGAAAAATTAATAAAATTTCACTAATGATCTTAAATGAATAAGTCGTGGGGACCATGAATGACTAAAATGTTACCCACTACACAGAATCTGACACCAGATGGTTTCATATTGACAGGGGATTAACAATTTGAGGATTGTTAATTTTTCTATTATAAAAGTACTGTTGTTAATTAAATAAGGAAAACATTCCCATAGAATACAACTGTAGATATAATTTTAAATAAAACAAAATCTGAGTCAAAACATCAGTAATTTCTGAAATGTGGAACAAAGAACAGTGTAATTCTTTTGTTTGTTTAAATCATTGTGTTTTGTGTCTTCTTTTTTTCCTGTTTGGATTATTTGAAATGAAAATCACCACCATCATAGGAAATCTTAATGACTAAAAAGTATCAAGTAATGAATACTTTTGTATGTTACCATATCTTAGAAAGCTTATGAAATGTTATTTTGATTTATCCTTAAGCATACTTCCAAATGACTGACATACAGATCTGTAGGTTTAGTTAAAAAAAAAAAAAAGGAATTCATTCATCAGTATGGACATATCTTAGCTGTCCTGTGTAGGTGCTCAGAAGATCTCTTATGGAGACCTTCGCTTGAGAAAGATTAATCTACTTTCGCTCCAAGAATTCTAACATTCATCTCCTTTTGCCTGGAAACACTAATTCTCCTAGTTCTTGGACCTTTGGATTGAGATTGAATTATACCTCTGTTGCTAACTGTTCATTCAGGATGCACTAGAGACTTTTCACCGTGTTTGTTTTTAAAATAGCATATACTAATTATAAAAGATAATGGTTTAATTCTAACATTTGTAGACATGTATAAAATAGACTTTCACCCCTCCCTTCATTATCCCTTTTTCCTTCTAGGAATCTCATTTCTATTTTAAAAATGTCCTCTTCTACTTTCATGTCTTTCTTTGTCTTAAATCTAGATTCCACATACGGGAGAGAAACTGTTCTGTATCTTTTCTGAACATTATGACAAAACATCTGGTTAGAAAGTGAAGAGGAAATGTTTTAACTGTGCTCACCAGATGAGGTTACCTCCTGTGATGCAGAAGTCCTGGCAGCAGAGATTTGGGATAGCTAGTTACATTGTATCAGTCACGCAGCAGAGAAGGCGAGTGTTGGGTCTCAGCTCATTTTCACGTTTATACATAGAAGCAGACCCTATAGGTATGACCCACATTTAGCTAGAGTCTTCTTACTTTATTTGAGTCTACAAAGTTCCTTATTGTCATACCCAAAGATTTGGCCCCCAGTATACTCTAGATCTTTACATGTTGGCAGTCAGCATTAACCATCACATCTATGATACTTACTTTTCTGAGTCTAGCTTACTTTGTTTAACATGATGATATTCAATTCTGTATTCTTTCTTAAAATTCATAGGATGGTTTGTTCTTTATGGTTGAACAATGAGTTGCATTGCTTTTATTGAAGATTTTCTCTGGGAGTGTAGAATACGTATAAACAAATACAAAATGATTTCACTCAAAAAGAACTTGATGAGTCAAAAGTTTATTGAGGGTTTTCACAAAATTATGACTATGATAAGACCATAAGTAGTCTCTTCCTGGTAATGGTTAGTTTTTTATGCATCCTTGAAAATTGAGAGGACGATCCTTATGTTTGTTAGCTATTCCATGTTTTTCTGTGAGGTAATGCTGATAGATATTTATGTTATGATGACACTTAGTACAACTACCCTGATTTAAGAGGTCAATGATCACACTGGACGGGAGAACAAATGACCATACAACAACACTAGAGTTGTCATTCAGAGTCTAACTGATTGTGTTTAGGATAATGGTGTTCATTTCATCCGTTTTTCCTTCAAGATGACATAATTCTATTCTTTCCTTGTGACTGAAAAAAACTCTCTTGTTTATACATTACAGGGTATTTTCTTTATTCATTTATTCACTGGACCTTACCAGATTTCATGGTGAGACACGGAAAATGCCTAATCACTTCATAAAGAAAAAGTTTTAACAAATAGCGAACATATTCTATACAAGTCTAGCATGGCTAACCAAAAAGGTTTTAGGGGTTATTCACAGGATACAGGTGACTCAAAAGTGGTTATACTACTAGAATAATCCCTGACAATTCACAGGCAGCTTTCCAAGTGAAGAGTCTCATCCACAGCTTAGATACTTGTAAAATACTGCATCAATTGTTTTCTTTATATATAGTCTTGGTGAGGGGTGTAAACTTTAATGATGATTTTGTGAGGATCTGAAGCCATTGTAAAACTCATGAGAGTAATAATAGGTCCAAACTCATGAAAGTCTCCTGTCATATCTGCTCTGATTCTAGATGTGGTGGTCATGTCTAATTTGAAGGAGTTACACTGCTTTTAATTAATGTCAAAATGCAATGTCAAATACTAACATGAACATTCTATGTGCACTGACTTTTCTCTTTAATTCTTATAATTATAGAAGGTAGAATTTCTAAGGAAAGGATAGTAGAGAAATTCTTAAAGTTTTGTTTCAAGATATTTTAATCTCCTTAAAATTTATGAAGGAAACCAAATGCTTTCTATTTTCTGGCTCATAACTTCTAATATGCACCATATTAGAAATCGAAAATGTGCTTAAAAGTATAAGGATAAACTTGTTGAATACAACCAAAATAACATCTTTCTAAAAATATGCATATGAAACCAGAAATAGCTGGAAGAAAAGAAGCGTTTCTCTTTATTTCTTTCAAATCTTTTAAGATTGGCTTACTAGAGGATGGTTGATTCTTTCATAACTTGTATTTGTCTAATATACACTGATTTAGCTTATATGTCTAAAAAATAACTTCTACAAAAGTGTAGTCAGAACAGAAAGAGACAAGTACTTTAGTAATATCAAAGGGAATCACACAAGACAAAAGTAGGAAAGGTTCTGTATTCACAAGCTTGCCCCTGAGTGGAGGCCCTTTGGGCCATGTACTTCCCCAAAAGGCTCAAAGGTATTTGGAAAATAAAGTTATTTAAAAGATGAAAAGGAGGAATCTAGAAACAGGCTCTGTTGACCAAGAATGACATTATTGAGTAGATTTTGAGAAACATGGAGACTTTCTAATGTGTTTCTATTAAATCATTGTAGGCTGATGATCCATTTGAGTAAACTTCCAATGAGCAAAAACTTATCAAAAGAATACGATTTCAGTCAAATTTGTAACATTCCTTGTGCTAGAGGACATTTGGATATCTTTAGGTGGTATTTCATATTCTCTGGTAGTGCACTGAAGCTCTGTGGGTTACAGTTCCCTAAAGATTGGTTGTAATCTGCTAAAGGAAACCACATATTTAAACTTCACATCCTTTGGTACACAGAAATCTAATTGGTTGATGTTGATATCTAATGCACTGTCTATTAGCACATATTATTAAAATATTATAAACACCAACTGGAAAGTATTATTTTCATAATTTGTGCAAGTCTTACAAACGGTGAACATTTTGGTCATAAAAATGTTTTAATATAGCATCCGTTTATATAAACTCTGACCCTATAAAATTTTAAGGATTCTGTGATACTCACAGACATATGTATAAATTTTCTAAATATCCATTTTTCCCCAAACAAAATTTCAATGATATCAATGGCAATAAGTATAATTAGTTCCTTCCCTTAAAGTGATATGTTCACTTTATTTATTTTCTAGAATACATCTGCCAAATACTCAAGTTTGAATGACAAGAGAAAGAGTATAAACAATTCTTTGAAATAAAATGCTCTTCTATCGGGAAAAAAAGCCATCTGCTTCATGTTGCAGCCCTCAACCTCACCAGTGCTTTTCTTCAAGGCAACTGAACGCATTTTTAAGTAGAAGGATTACTGCTTCATTGAAACTTCCAGTTTATCAGGCACAATGTGAGAACGGCAGACTCTCAAAGGTTCACTAAAATTAATATTTTTTTCTTGTCAATACGCTGGATAGTTTTATTGTTAACTTTACAAAATCCCTAGACAGGTGAACCTGGGCTATGTGGAAGCTAGCTGAGCATGAATCTGGCAGAGCATCATTAAACAGTCTCCCTCCATGTCTTCTCTCTCGGTTCCTGCCTCCAGGATTTGCCTGAGTGCCTTTAGTAACAGATTTTTTACTTAGAAGTATGGGCTGAAATAAACTTTCCCTCCAAGTTGCATTCAGTCAGAGTGTTTTGACATGGCAACAGAACTGAAACGCATGGAGGTGCAAAGTACAAAATGGCAGAATGGGGTCTAGTTTCAACCATTGTCAATATGAAATAACCAACAGTTTCATTTGTCATTGAACTTGCCTCATAAACCAATAAGGCACATTCTATATAATGGCTATGAAAATAATTTGGATTTCAACTGTTCTTCAGAACCTTGAAGGTTTTCCCAAGGATACCTGACCCAGCAATTGAGAGCAGCTGTGATAAGAAAATGTTGGAGCTTGACTCCATGTTCCTTCTGATATTTTTGTCAAAATAAAATGCCACAAATTCATGTAAATACATTACATATGGCACCCTTGCTTAACTTGACACTTTTATATATTTTGTTACAAGATTTTCCTAAACATTATTGTAATACTTAAATGCACATCTAGAAAAATGTGCTGGAGCAGTTAGGCTTGGACAACAACACACAAAGAGTTCGTCTCAAGTAAAAGGCCAATGTTTCTCCACAAAAGCAACAAGAACTGTGGTTTATGTGCCCTTCCAGAAGCTTTCAACAGACAAAAGTATGTGAATAATTGATACACAATACTGAATTTTGTGCCAGACATTGGCTTGCTTTCCATACAAAGCATTTATTGGACGGAGACTGACAAGTATTTCATTAAAAAAAAAAAAAAAAACTCACTGTAATTCCCAGAGATTGTTGTTCAAAGGCATGAGGCCTCAGTTTGGGTAGAATAGAGACTTGTACCTTATAAATTATCTGTGTGCATAACATAGTTCTTAATCAATTCTTTATGGATCGAACAAATCACATTGGAGTACTTTCTAAGGATCTGGAAGCAGAGCTTAGTTTTCCTGAATGCTTAGGGAATAGAGAGTAACCACTTGCATGTATATGCTTTTGAAAGTTTTACCCTTTTGTACTGCTTTCTCTTCTTCTTAAGGGGATTTTAAGGCCTTTTGAAGTAGATTTGAATTAGTTTTAAGATTTGTAAAGAAACACTTCATTCCATGCAGATTTTTTTAGGGATAATAATGAAACAGTTTGACAGCAAATGTGAATTTATGCCTTATATGTAGTTCATTGATACCTATTTCCTCTAGTATGGCTCAGCCACTACTACATCAATTAAGTCACATCATAAATAGGCAGTCAATGTTAGCTAAAAGTGCTTGAATATTCATTTGGAGCTAAAATTGTATGCAAATCGTCATTGTTATCATTAGTAAATTATTTTGACGCAGCATTACTTAAGTGCAACAGTACAAGTTTAATGCTATATTCTGAATCAATCAATAATGAGGTCAACTTTTCAGAGTATGCTTTCTAGAAACTTTAGAAAAGATTTTTCAATTTCAGCTAGTCTACTATAGGTGTGAAACTGTGAAAGCCCTTAAAAGTACAGCTAAAAAGGGATCCCCCTCCCTCTGTGTGTGTGTGTGTGTGTGTGTGTGTGTGTGTGTGTGTGTGTGTGTATCTGTGTGAGTATGTGTGTGTGTCTGTCACCTGGGTGGAAGATGACAGAAGCAGATAGAGCTGAAGGAATTTTCTAAAAATAAAACGCACTGCGGAAAAGCTGTGCGATCTTACTGGGAGTGCCAAAATATCAGTGCATCAGTAGCCAAGGGGATAAAAAGGGTATAAAAATTCCATTTCCTTAAACTTCACACTTTTCCTGGAACAATGGAGAAAGAGAGCAGCATTGCCAAGTAAGACCTTAACTTGAAAGACCCAAACACCTCTCGAAAGCAGTTTTTGCAAAGATACTATTTCAGGGCAGAAGCCTGGTTGAGAGTGTTCCTTTATCTTATTTATGTGGCTGTGAAAGCTGGGAATAATGATTTTGAAAATTGGCCTCAGACATAAAAAAATGGGGTACTTTAGGCTGCAATAGTGGATGCATATCAGCTCTCTTGTTCTCCTTAGATCACTGCTTTTAGGCTTGTATCAGGTTATGCTTTTTAATTCTGAGCTCTTCCTTTATGGAGCCACTGCTCCTCAAAAGAAAAAAAAAATCTTTATATGTGTCACAGGAACCTGGAAAACATTTATTTGTTTCAATTTCCACATGACTACTCCAGAGAAGACCGAATAACTAGAGGAATGGTAAGTCCAGGCCTTCCTTCCAGGAATGGTTCATGGGATGATCTACCGGTCTTTTCAAAATTTAGTCTAAGTTAAACACATTACCAAGAGTTAATACTGAAACCCTTCACTGCTTATTCTCATTCATGGTTTCACATCTAACTCACTGTCATTGTCCGTTTTCTTCAAGCTCTTTATTGGAACTCGATCAACTATTTATTATTATGCTTTCTGTAGAGCTTCTTTATGAATACAGAGAGACTAAGCCTACTCACATAGCTTTCTACCAGAGAAAGATCAAAAATACATTCCTAGTGGTTTCTACTAGCTCTAACAAGGTTTACAAAGCAGCTTAAATTCTTTATGACCTGCCAACTCAAGGACTGACTAACGCATATGAGCTTCTGCATTTCGGAGAAGGAATTGCCACAGAGTGACATTCCTTTGGAGATAAATGTGAACTTAATGAGTACTGTTCCTACAAAAATTATTACCTGAAGTATTAAATTATTACTGAATTAATACAAACTCATTCATGTATGTTACTACATGAACTGATATATCAGCTTCTTCCACCAATTGTGCTTACTCCAGTGGGCAAATTTACATGTTTCTTATTGTATTATTTTCTTTGCTTTTTGAAAAATAGTCTCATGTGCTCATTTATTTCAGTCTGGCTTCTAACTTGCTCTGCGGCCAAACATGACATTGCATATGCATTCTTCTCTCTTCTATCATTCAAGTTCTTGGAGTATAGGTGTACACCATCTTGCCAGCGTGCCTGTCACAAACTCAAAGTGAAATATTTTTACTGTGCTTGAATTTTACTAAAAGTTTGCTTTTAATGTATGTCTTTCAACAAGACAGAGTCAGACCTTACAACATTTATTGATCTACTCTTGCCATATTTTATCTGAATATGTATACTATATATATTTTAACGAAGATGACGTGCTTAACCTAGATTTGGTTAGGTATTTGTTTGCTAATGCAAGAGACAGAATTGTAGAGATTTATCATGGAACAGAATTTTTGTGCTAAGGTCTTTCCAGTATTTGACATTTTGACTTACAGTATCATTGTGTTGTTTTCCTTTCTTGAAGTTCCTTTAAAGAAGGGAAAGCTGAGATGTGCTTAACTTGAGTAGCAGTTGGTAAAGCTATTATGGTTTTGGCACAGGAGATTCAAGCAGAGTCTTTACAGTTTGTTTTTGTCACTCAGTGGGTAGATTAAACATGACCTGGAACCTTTGTGGATATTTATTCTTCCTTTTTCCTTGTTCACTTTTGGGATGAAGCTCACCCTCTTGAAGTAATTTTATACAATATTTTTAGTACTTTGGAGCATAGATTAGCAATATCTCAAAACTAGAAAAATTCTCAAAGTAAGTTTATGATTATCTTCCCTCTCTAGCTCCAGTTTCTACTTATATACACTTTTTGAGCAATGTCTTTATGCACTGCAAAAACATATGTCCATCACTACTTTCCTTCCCGAAATCAGGGTGCTTTTTTATCTTGAAATATAACTCCTTTTTTCAGCCTGTCCTCAATACCCTGCAACATTGTCTTTTCTCTGTCTCTTTTTTTTTTTCCTGGCAATGAAACCAACCTTTTTTATTCTGTTTGTATGTATTTCTTTTTATTTTTGGAGACAGTCTCTCTCTGTATTCCTGTCTCTCAGGGAATTTGCTAGGTAGACCACACTGGCTAGAAACACACAGACATCCACTGATTGCATCTGCCTACAGCTTCTAGAATTAAGAGTTGTGTTGAGAGGCCTGCCTATGAAGCCATGTTTGAATGACCTTTATAGTATCCTTGAACACTTTTCTCCAAACAGTCATCAGGTAATGCTTTTCTGGAAAAAATCATTACAATCACTTTCTCTTTTTTACTATCATTCTTATTTTATTTTCTTAATTATTTCATTTTCATAATTAAATACAAGCACACTAATGTTTGTCTTTTCCATTATGTAATTATAATTAATTGTCTCATAATATTTCACTTTTTAGTAATAAAGAACCCTCCAGTTGCAAGATTTCTGTATTTAGACCTATTAATATTACATTGATCTCCTTCCTTCATTTTCCTTTTCCTAGAATATATATCCTAAAGGAGAGTGAGGGAGGAGGGATAAATAACAATAATGATGTTTGAAAAAAACTTAAAATATCATTATTTTGTAGTTATACAAATTACTTATCACACACACACACACACACACACACACACACACACACACACACACACACACAGACATGTGCTGTTGCCTCCAGAGGTGGAAGGTAACTTCCTGTTACTGAAGTCCCCATGTTCTTTGAACACAAAAATTTGAAGATTCAATTCTTTATGTCACCTCAAAGCTTCCTTCCTAAGGAAAAGTTTTCATTGGTCTAGAAGGTCCTGTGTAAGTTGCCAAAGGAGAAAAGCAATTCACAGTTCTAATCAGATGTGATACCTGCCAACCACAAAAATGAGCTCCATGCACAGGAACTATCAACAGGTATGATAATGCATTCTTTCTGGCCAGCAATACCTGGCTGTTTTCCCTTAACTAATCATTAATCATTAAGTGAAACCCAAGCAAACATACTCCTGCAAAGCCTATTATTTTAAATCGTTAATTCATGAAAGCATGCATTTCCTACAATTAGAAAACAAACGATGAAAAGTAAAACCTACTTGTTCCTTTAGGCACCTTAGAAAATGTATATGGTTAAATTTTCAATAAATTGCAGGGTTTCAAGACAACCGTCTATAGCATAAGAACTTAAAACAACATTTCACTTATTTTTCTAGTTACTCTTTTGTTTCAGATTCCTTCCTCTTGCTTTGATAAAATATGACAGAACCAAATTAGGAGGGAAAACATTTATTTTTGCTCACAGTTTCAGATGATGCTCTTTCTTTTTGTTCATTTTTTAATTTTATAATTAATTTAATTTTACATATCAGTCGTGGATTCCCCTGTCCTTCTTCCTCCCACCCCCCAGCCTACCCCCAATCCACCCCCCATTCCCACCTCCTCCAAGGCAAGGTCTCTCCTGGGTATTCAGCTCAGCCTGGTAGATTCACTTGAGGCAGGTCCAGTCCCCTCCTCCCTACACCAAGGCTGGGCAAAATGTCTCAGCATAGGCCCTAGGTTCCAGAAAGCTAGCTCATGCACTAAGGACAGGTCCTGGTCCCACTGCCTGGGTGCCTCCTAAATAGTTCAAGCTAATCAACTGTCTCACTTATCCAGAGGGCCTGATTCAGTTCCACAGAGGCTCCTCAACTGTTGGTTCATAGTGAGACCATGATTGGAAAAAGCACAGGGACAAATAGCCAAACTAGTGGAAACACATGAACCAGATGATGCTCTTTCACAGTAGGGAAGCTATAACAGCGTGAACTCATGGTACTAGGTCATCACTTCAATAGTCAGAAACAGAAATCCATGAACATACACGTGCTTATACTCAGCATGCTTTCTTCATTCGAATACAGTTCAGGATCCACTGCATAGGGAATGGTGTCATCCATAGAGTATAGGCTTTTCTACCTCAATCTAGTCAAAAGATTCCCCATTGATTTGCCTACAGGCCAACCTGATCCAGTCCATCCCCTCCTATGACTGACTTCTGTCAGGAGCAAGTGTCAAACTTCCCAGGGATCAAGTTGTCAAAAAATAATCACCATGACTTTCATAGATAAATGAAAGAACTTCATAGATAACCAATAAACTGTTTTAAGATATGCAGATGGTTCCTATATTTTGCTTACTCATGGTAAAAAAAATCTTAATGCTGACGCTATTACTGAGTGATTTATTTTTACAAATTCTCTCTAAAGCGTCCCATTTCATGTCGATTTCTGCCCTTCTTTGTGTATATGTATCATTGCTATCCCATCTCAGGGCCCTCTGTCCATTTGTAGCCTACTAAATCTTCCACATTTTCCTTTTAGCTTTTTTCACATAGGTCCTAAAATATATTTTTATTAAATTTCTTCCTTGATGGCTGTTGTGAATAGAAAATTGTTTCTCATTTCTAGTTTTCTAGTCGGTTGTTATTTCTTCATTATACTTTTAATTTAAAAAGAAACACTAGACCATCATAAAAGTTTAAAATATATTTCAAGGACCTTTTGTAATGCTTTACCAAGACTTTCATGTTTTCTTGTACTTTTCTTTCACTTAGTTCCTTTTATTTTTCTGCAAATATGATAAGAGAAAAAAGGACATTAGGAGTTATCACTTTAAATCCTTGCAGATGTCTCATAGCAAGGACATTACATTTAATGATCACATAGCAGTTTAGCAAAATTAATATTGTTAGGAATTATTATTATTTTTAGTAATGAAATAATGGCTAGTTTGGTGATACCTGCCTTTATGCCACCTTCCACATTTGGTCAACTAAGATTGCAAATCTTACTTAGTTTCATGCTTTGATGCTTATAACATAGCGTTTGTGTTTGAGTTCAGCCATTAATTTGTATTCATTCCTTTATTTTATTTTAATTTTTAAGCCTCCATCAAATGTGTAAGTATCTACGTATTATACAAAGAATGTTTTTCTTAACTGCCAGATAATTTGTTCGTGCCATGATATCTCTACATAGCAGTAATACAGACATCAAAACTCAGAATCAACATATATCTAGCAGTGGTGTGGAGTAATGAATGTCTCCCTAAAAATATAAAGATCATAATCTCCAATCCTTAACACGATTGTAAACTCTGAACTTGGGGAAAACATTTCTGTTTGTGTAAGCTGCCTGACCTTAGCCATGACTTAAACAAGCCAGTAGGGAGGGAATTTTCTTAATTAGTGATCGATGAGGAGGGCCCATAACACGTTATTAACAGTGATCTCTTACTTAAAACACACTTGTTTTAACTTCTTGACTATTAATTTGTCATAGCAACATGCAGACTTGTGGTTTTGTTTGTTTGCTTTGCTTATTTATTTATTTATTTATTTATTTATTTATTTATTTATTTATTTCAGCACAGGGACCACTGCAGGTAAATAACCATAGAACACTGGCTGTCTCTTTTCTTTGCTTCTATTGTAACAGTGAAAATATGGCTTGCACTTCTGTTGTTGCAGTTGCTTCCTTGACCAGTTCCTCTTTTTCCATTTTTCATTGCTTTACCTCTCCCCTATGCCGGTCTTCCAACCAGTAGAGTAACACTTCTCACTGCTCAGAATATGACAGCGAAAGAAGGACTGGCTTTAGTGTTAATGTCTTCCTAACCTGATAAATATTGGCCATTGAATAATGGCCTACCCAAGTTCACCTTCTCACATATACCACCTGTCCCAATACCAACAAGTATTTGAGAAAGTAAATACTTAAAGCACCAGTAATCTAGATTCTATACCATAGAGAACAATAGAACTCTAATCTTTAATCTTTATAATACGTAGCTAAGGAAGTTTGCCCTCACTTTCAACCAATTGGTCTAGTATCTTAGGGTTGCTATTGCTGTGATAAAAACATTATGACCATAAGCAACATGAGAGGAAAGGGTTTATTTGGCAAATGGTTCTACATCACCTTTCATCACTGAAAGAACTTAGAACAGGAACTCAAGCAGTGCAGGAACATGGAGGCAGAGGCTGATGCAGAGGCCACGGAGGAGTTGTGCCTACTGGCTTGTCTCTCAAGACTTTCTCAGCTTGCTTTTGTATGGTATACCAGACTACCAGTGTAGGGGTGTTCCCACATTCAGTTGTCTGAGCCTCCCATATCAATCACTTACTAAGAAAATGCATTATAGTTTGCATTATTACAGTCAGATCTTCTGGAGGCATTTTCTTAATAGAGGTTCCTTCCCCTCAAATAACTAGTTCATGTCAAGTTGAGATAATACCAACCATCACATCTAGCATAGTACTAACTTCTTAAATAATAGTTTGTTTTCATATATGGTATCTTTACCTGAGTTTAACTCAGAACAAGTTATCAAAATATCACACATGTTCCACAAGTCAACCTGATTCTTGTTATCCCTTACCTAGGTGCCCAGGCCTATAATTTCCAATTAGAATTTACCTTCACCCTTTCACCCTACTCATTTTAACCATAAAGCTTTCTCATGTTTTTTTTTTCGTTTGTTTTTTTTACATTTGAGTCTCTGATAAATAAATGTACAATAAGCAACTCCCTTGAAATATCAAGACATCAGTGAGTAGCCTTTGTGTGTGCTCCTTTGCATAGACTTGGGTAATTTGTACTGTCTTTCTCATTACTGTGGATGCTGGCCTTTGACAAGGCTCAGCAGTGACAGGAATCCTTTGTGTCTTTCTGGTGGATGAGTCTACATCGAAGTGGTCAGGATGCACCAGACTTGAATTCAGGCCTTTTAAGTTGCATGTTTTAGATAAATTTGTTGCTTTGATTTGTTAATTATTTTTATATATTTCATTTATTTCATGTAGAAATAAAACAAAATTAATTTTTGCTTTCATTTTATATTTCTGTATTGCACTGGGCCATTTAAAAGGAAGATTTTTTAAATTTTATAACTTCTTTTTATTTTTTTATACATATGGATTAAAATGTGATTATACTACTTTCTCTCTTTACTTTGCTCCCCTCAGCATTCCAATATCCCTTCCCTCCAAATCCTTTCATATACTCCTTCACTCCCAAATTGATTATCTCTTGTTCCATAATTCATTTCGTTACATGATGGGCATCATGGACACATGATGGAATATGTAAATAAAAAACTGTTCAGTTAAGTTTTTAGTTTGAATGTAGACAGTTTCATGGCTGACTGCTTTGTTTTGGACAACAAATTAGTGAGCTCACCCCTGGAAGAGGCTAACTATCCATCTCTGAGAAATCATCAATTGCCTCTAGTTCCCTATCCAGGCAGGGGACCCCTGAGGTTTCTGTACTTCTGTCTCAGCATATGTATTAATATTTCCACTCTTCAGATCCTGTTTGTACAATAGGTTACAGGAGATATGACCTGGGAAGTGGAAACACGCGAATAGTTACCTCACCTGCCAAAGGGCACTGCAGAGGGAGCTACTATTATAAGAGAGACATAGTTTTGAATACAGACATATATCATAAAATCTGTTGCTCAAGTTGCTTCCATAGTTTTGGGAGTTTCTTTATTCTCCACACTAGTGTCAACTTGCCATCTTCCCTTTGAGTCAGTATACATGCTTTTTTTTTTTTTTTTGGTTTTTCGAGACAGGGTTTCTCTGTGTAGCTTTGCGCCTTTCCTGGAACTCACTTGGTAGTCCAGGCTGGCCTCGAACTCACAGAGATCCGCCTGGCTCTGCCTCCCGAGTGCTGGGATTAAAGGCGTGCGCCACCACTGCCCGGCCAGTATACATGCTTTTTAAGTTGCTACAACCTAACACTCATTAACTTTGGTGTTAATTTCTACTGAAGCTCTTTTGTCAAAGTGAGTTTTATTATTGTCATGAAATTTAGGTTTCAGAAGAAACCTGTTCCTTCTGGAGATATCAGAGCAGTGTCCATTTCTTAGATCTCTGCATTTCTAAACTTTTGGCTTGTGGCAGATCTTTAAAATCAGTAGTGCTGCACCTTAAACTCTTCTTCAGCTGCAACTGTGGTTAATTCCATATTTTTTAATTTTCCATTTTAAAATTAACTCTTTGAGGACTTGACATGATGATTCATAGTCAATTGTCCCGAAATTCATCTCCAACTCCCTAGTACCAAATTTGTGTTCTTCCCATCTTTTTAAAAAAATAATATAACCCCTCCAATTTGTTGTACCTATTTGATCCTGTTTGTGGAATCATCCCTTGGAGAATAGCTCTCTTACTAGGAGACACACTCTTAAATAAAACTGACTCTACACCTAGAAGCCATCAGTTGACAATACCTCTTCAAACAGGGTTAATGCTCATGAAACCTTCCTGATTCAACACTACAAGGCTTATTGGTTTGGTCTTGGCCAGGGTTTGTATAGAAAACTACAGTTGCTGTGGATTCATGAGTGCAATAGACCTCTCATGTCCAGAAGACATTGTTTTAATCCAGTCATCCACTATGGGTGGGTTCCTGTAAGCATCACAGCTGGTAGCAATATGATCTCAAGAAAGGCAAGAAGGAAAACTCAGTTCTCCTTGACTTCAACAACTAAGCTGGCTCAACTTTCTGGAGTCTGATGCCAGGTAGTTTATTATAAGTTTACACACACACACACACACACACACACACACACACACACACACACACAGTGAAATTTGGATAAAAAGTTTCCTAATGTAATAAAATTTAAGTGCACAGACAAAACTGCATCAAAATTTCACTCCAAGCACATGTCATTTCTTCCAAAAAGATGGGTTCTAGAGATAGGCTACATAATTAGTCTAAGGGTCTAGGGAAGGATCTGGTGTGATCTTGGTCAAACAGATAGCAAAGAGATCATCTGGGCTATTAGCCACCTCTGGTCCTAAATGAGGAAGCTAGAGGGAATCCCTGCTAAGTAGATAATGTAAGGGGTCATCTAAACTATTAAGAATCTCTGATCCTGGCTGTGGGAGCTTGATATGGCCTGTCCCTTTGGATAATACAGATCACCAGGCTATTAATCATGTCCAATTTTCAACCATCTGAGTGGCATAACAGGTTATACAACATGTCCTTTAAAAAGACAACACCATTCCTGGATTTCCAGTGATCTTTGGGCATTAGGATTTTTGTGCTCCTAACAATGTACAATCTCTGGCTCTTTCAATCATTCTGTGCCATCTTCTGTAATGGTCCGTGAGCCTTGGAGGTATGGAATATGATATAGGTATCACATTTGTGTTGAATATTACATTGAAATTTATTCTCTGCCATTTGAGCTGTGGTATGTTTCTGTGTTAACTACTATCCACTGCTAAAAAAAATTTCTCTGATTAATAATAAAAGTAGCCCTAACTTATTTCTTATAAAGATAAGAATTAAGAAAGCAGTTTGATACTATATTCATTTAGTAAAATAGTAGTAAGTTTATACACTGCTTATACTATGAGTTCTCAGCCCTGGGTTTTCAGAGAGATTTCTAGTACCAACTATGTAATCTCTCTTTTGCAGCAACCAAGAAGCCTTTCAGATATTCTAAAATCCATGAGGAATTAGACAGTACTATCTTACAAATGAAAAATGTGGACCTACTTCCAAGTGAAGCAAGCATCTTCCAGAACAGAAAAAGAGCTCCACACCATACAATATTCTTTATATAAAATACTGAAAACAAGTTAAACATAAATAGTTATTAACTTTTAGGTCACTTGGTCATTACTGATTTTACCATCAGCAAGCTGGCTGGGCTCTCTTTGTTCTTCATATATTGAAATTGGAAGTTGGCAAGGAGAAGGTCTTTTAGTATGGACAGTTCCAAGTCTTTGCATATCGAAGACCTACAGGCTGTGTTTATGAACTCAAAGGCTCGTAGCTTCCACAAGTGAGGACTAAGCACTTACAGCCTCCACTTTTAGAAACATGAGGGTATAGAACTAGGGAGTTATATTAGAAGATTACTGCTTAGTTCTGGTACCTAGCGCTCTGGCACTCAAGGGCTAATGGAATCTTCAGGTTAGTACCTAGCAGCACTAGCTGTTACCAGTAGTCAATGTCATATAGAGGTACAGCTCTCGCACATCAGGATTCAGGACCTTTGGACTTTCATGCTTAACAGCTCCAAGGAACTCTTTCAGTGGCTCTATAGCTTGCAGTTTATCACCTACTGCCTTCTGCCTGCTGTAGCCCTGGGTCTCTGCTTTCTCTATATGCCTACTGTCCTCCATTGTCACCACAACTGCCACTTCTATTTATAAACCATTGTCACTCAGCATAGTCTTCTTATACCCCAGTGTTTGTAGGAAAAAAAAAACGTAAGTACACAAGGACAGTCCATTCAGGAGAAGCTCTTTATCATATCCATCTAATACAGTAACATGCTGCGGAAGCCCAGGAGAGAGTGTTTCCAGTAGAATTGAGACTGGGTTGAATAGCTTAGATATGGAGCCACAAAGAAAGACTGGCATCAGTATGCCATATAAATAAAAGTTCATTTTACCAGTCACAGTGCAAATTCCAGTTCCTCATGTCAACAACAATTTCTTGATTTACCCAGGAGATGCTGTGACTCCCATGTTGAGTGATAATAGCTGCAGGATTGTCTAGGCTTTTGTTGAGGCTTTTCTTGTGTGACATGATGCTAAGGTAGGTGGAAGTTTTCTAGAATGCTGTGAGATGTTCCATATGCTGTGAATGTGTTGCCCTGATTGGTTGATAAATAAAATGTTGATTGGCCAGTTTCCAAGCAGAAAGTATAGGTGGGATAAGTAGGAAAGGAGAATTCTGGGAAGGCAAAGTCAGGAGACACCAGTCTGTCATCCAGGGAACAGCATGTAATGGTACACAGGTAAAGCCATGGAACATGTGGTGACATATAGATTAACAAAAATGGGCTGAGTTTAAGTGTAGGAGCTAGTCAATGGAAAGCCTGAGCTAATGGCCAAGCAGTTTTAATTAATACAATTCTCTGTGTGTTTACTGGGGTCTAAGCAGCTGCAAGACTGGTGGCTGAGAGAGATTTGTCCTGACCACAGGCCAGGTGGGACACAGGACAACTTCAGCTACACTAGAGTGGTTCTTACTTGAGCAAGACTTCATGCAGCAGGAGTTTGGGCTTCAGTTTCAGTGCTCCTTGTAGCTCTCATACTCTTAACAAGATCATATAACGCCTAGAACAGCCCAGCTGCCATATGGAATTCCAAGTAGTTGCTAGGAAAGGAATAGGTCTGCAAATATTTCCTTTCCCTTGTTGTCCAGGCCTCCCTACATTTGTTTTATTTGTTCGTAGAAAAACAAACAAACAAACAAAATAAAACAACAACAGAAAACTCCAGGATGGTTTATAGATATTAAAAAAAAAAAAGCTTTAAAACATTCAATGTAAATTTAGCATTCCCAACATTGCTTTCCAGGGCTGACTGACATGTAACAACGTTTAAAACTGCTTAACTTATGCCCAGATTTCTAGGTCAAGTATGGTCCCTCTATCTACTTCATTCACTTCTAACATTGGCTACTTATAATCAACTTCATCAAGATACACTCCCACACTAATCTCAATTTTCCCATAAAGAAGATATTGTCCTTAACTCTTGGACCCTTTAACTGAAGAAATTATTCTCTGTGATTTTACTCTAGAAACTTTAATAAAGAGAAAAAATGGTCAATTAATTTGTAATGCTGACTTCACACAAAGCCAACAAGGAGGACCCTAAAAGGGAAGCATAGATCACCCAGTGAAGGAGAAATAGATGAGATCTACATGAGCAAACTGGGGGTAAGGGTGAGGGTAATAGAGGGCAAGAGATGGGGGATGAGAATATAAGGGAATAGGAGGTTTGAGTTGGAACAGGGACAGATTGGGAGAGCAAGGAAAGAGATAACATGATAAACAAAGACATCATGGGAATAGGGAGAAACAGGGTGCTAGGGAAGTTCCCAAGAATCCACAAGGATGACTCCACCTTAGACTACTAGCAATAGTTGAGAGGGTGCTTGAACTGGCCTACTCCAGTAATTAGATTAGTGAATAACCTAACTGTCATCATAGAGCCTTCATCCAGTAACTTATGAAGCAGATGCAGAGATCCATGGCCAGGAGGCAGGCCAAGCTCCAGGAGTCCAACTGATGAGAGAGAGGAGGGATTCTATGAGCAGGGGACATCAAGATCATGATGGAAAAACATACAGAGATGGCCAGCCAAACTAGTGGAAACTCATGAACTGTGGACCAATAGCTATAGAGCCCCCATGGTACTGGACTAGGCCCTCTGGATAGGTAGCACAGTTGTTTAGCTTGAACTGGTTATGGGGGCCCCCAGGCAGTGGGATTGGGATCTGTGCCTGGTGCATGAGTGGGCTTTTTGGAGCCCAGTCCCCATGGTGGGACATTTGCGCAGCCTTGGTTCAGGGGGGAGGAGCTTGAACTTGCCTCAACTGAATGTACCTAGCTCTGCTGACTGTCCATGGGAGACCTTGCCTTGGAGGGCATGGGAATGGGGTGTGGGTTGGGGGGGAAGTCTGGGGGGCAGGAGGAGGGAGGATAGGGGAATCTGTGTTTGGTATGTAAAATAAATAGAAATTTTCTTAATAAAATAAAATAAAGTAGAAATAAATTACTACTTGTCTAAATATACATAACATATAAATATATGTACATATATATGCTATATGTGTGTGTGTTTGTGTATGTATAGTTTTCACAAAATGGTATTTGAAATGATTTCCAAGATGAATTCTTGCTTCAGGCACTATGTTCTACATTTTTTTTTTCAAAATGATGACATTCATTTGTGAATTGACTAAGGTCTTAGTAAAATTTTTTATATTCTTGGAACAAAGACATTATTAGGGTCTCTGTAACCTTCAGAAGACTCTTTAACAATTTCATTACATAGGTGTCTTTAACTGTAGAAAAATGCGACTTCATTTCATCTATTTGTGAATGTATGACCTGCTGAGTTATTGGGTTTAAACTGAAGTTCATGGAAACCACTCCAGAAGTATTAGTCATTATGAGCTCATGCTTGATCCTTTTCCCTACATCCTGTTTGTCTTAAGGAAATAGTTAGTGCTTCCATAATGCTTAATGCTTTGGCTAGACAATTTCTAGATTCTTATTTAATGCTACAATTCATAAAGACATCCCTATAGTTTGGGAATAAGCGATCTGTTTCCCTCATCTAATTTTGTTATTTTCTTGTCTTTTCCCTTTTAATTATTATTCACCACAACAATATTCTGTGGTGTTTCACACTTTGTCTTACAGAAGAAGGACAAAGTCATAATGATCATATTTCTCTCAAGAGACTGTCTGTCCCTCACCCAGATTTAGCAGTGTTCCTTTGAGGAAGTTAAACTAATATTATTTGTTAATGGATAATAACTTAAAATAAACTTGGATGCTCATGAAATATTATGTTACTAATAACTGAAGCATTTCTTTATATAATTTTCTTCTACTTGGCAGGTCAGATAGCAGAGTTGATTACTCTCATCAGAATTACTTTCCTGGCAGAAAACACAAAAAATAAATATTCACATAGAAAGAATTTTGGAGTAGCAGTGGAACTTGGAAGATGTTAGAAACTTAGAGGCGTCTTAATCTAATGAGAAACCTATCAAAACATCATAACAAATTATGCATTCCTTCTTAATGGAAAAGCAGGCATTTGAAGACTAGAAGCTATGTAAATAACAAAGGAAATACTTTTGAATATAATTATGACAAATAAGTGTTCTTATCCAAACATATACTTAACTGAGCTTCCAATTGGAAAAATGATATCTAGAGAGACTGAATAAGGTCAATTAAAATTATCAGTCACAAGCCTTGAATTTAAAATGATTGACAGAGAAAATTCCTTTACTCAGATAACCACCGTTACATCCCAAATGATCAATAAATTGATGCAGTTTTAAAATAAAGAATACTTAAAATTTTCCATTCCAATGCTCACCGTGCTAGAGACAAACTGATGCTATGTTAAGTGACCACCAGTAGGGCAATTTTCTGAAAGAGCAGTGGAAGATACTTTAATGTCATGTGTCAGCTGTCAACCACATAATTCTGGAAAATTGTAAAGATAAAGAAACAAAGCTTGAAAGTCCCTTTGGACACCATCAAATGGATTTTATATAACTGCAAGCCTCCTAGAGATTGGATGCATTTTAGTTATTATATTTCTATTTTCAGACCAACATTTTCCTTCATGAAATTCTGGTTTAAAATAAAGTTACTAATGTTCGTGTCTAGTCTTTAGCACAAAACATTTAATCTGAAGTGAATAGGGGAACTTAATACATATCAACTGGCTGCAGATGATACTGAGAATATGTTGGATAATAGTGGCTTATAATTTGAAATCTCACAGCTGGGAATGTGGAGACAGGCAGATCCTTGGGGTTCATCAGCAAGTCAACCTAAAAGTGCACGCCTTTAATCCCAGCACTCGGGAAGCAGAGCCAGGCGGATATCTGTGAGTTTGAGGTCAGCCTGATCTACAGAGCAAGATCCAGGTCAGGCACCAAAACTAAACCGAGAAACCCTGTCTAAAAACAAACCAAAACAAAAACAAACCAAAACATAGCTGCTATGCAAGCTGCAGTACAGGGACAGACCCTTCCACCCTAGAACATATACAACAGTGTCTAAGGAACAACCTGTGATATCCTCTGACTTCCGCATGTATTTACACATATGTGAACATGCACCTCCCTACTAATGGATCTCTCTCTCTCTCTCTCTCTCTCTCTCTCTCTCTCTCTCTCTCTCTCTCTCTCTCTCACACACACACACACACACACACACACACACACACACACACACACACACCAAAGAACTACATTGGAATTTCTACCCACAGTCTTCTGGAAAGTTTGAATGAATCAATGGAATTCTGAATTTAACCTTATCAAAATGTTAAGGACTCATGAATATCTTCAGTTCTAAGTGATCCTATAGACACATACATCCTTTCATCTACCTCTGAGACATGCCTCTTACAATGTGTCTAGACTTTTATTAATGAAGGTATGTTTTTACCTCCACACACTCCCGATGTGGCATTGTAAGTGACTTGAATCTTTCTGCAAACTTGTGTCATCACCAAGTATCTTCATAAATCAACTTATGGTTTTTGATAAGGAAATTTCATCTATCAGGGAAAAAGCTCTTAAATCTCATTAGGAGAGACTTTATCGTGTGTTAATAACAGTTACAATGGTGTAACTTTGGGAAAGTAGTCCTTGGGTTTTACATCTTTCAACTAAAAAATGATCATTTAGAACTTTATGCAACTAAACTTGTTCTTGAAGTAACCATAGACAAAGGATTCACAGAAATATTCTATAAGTTCAAGCAGTAGACAATGTCTGCTTACTGACAGCTGAGGCAGAGGAATGTGACTCAGAAGTAAGGTGTTTTGCTACCATGTGAAAGTTCCTGGGTTTGATCTCCAACACTGAAAAAATAGTTAATGGATCCATGTTCATTGGGACCAGCTGATGTACTTGGCTAATGAAACCCTCAAATTCTATTTTATACTATGTTAGACACCCTTGGGCCTTTTGTTTTTGTTCATTTTTCTACAGATTTATACTTGGTAATTTGTACTGTGCCCCCTTTTCCTTCTGTTTTTTTTTTTTAAATCACAATTATTCAAGTTATAAGACATTCAACATTACACCATTCTTAAATGATACATAAGAATTATTACTGCTCTTGATCTTTCCAGTGTAACGGGTTTGTCAAATGTGAGTATACCTCCAAAAAGCAAATCCTGTAACTCTATGAAATAAAATCATGAGAATGTATAGCCTTTTCACTTGCAACACCATGAACTAAAGACCTTAACGAAATTAACCTCTGCCATTTCCAGTTTCTTCTCTTTCAGAAGGAAAATCATTACAATCTATTGATCAGACTGCCAGTAATTCTAAATTTGAACTCAACAGTTTTCATAGGATAATGGATAAATTACCATCTGGAAGAATCTAATATATTTTCAAGTATTATATTTCCAAACATCTGAAGCTTTGAATTCAATCTTGCTGAATGAACAATGAATTCTTTTGTTCTTTATATCCATGATCTATAATAAATATTGCTTCTTTGCAGCCATAGTATACATTCCTAATTGCCACAGAATCCTAATCCATATTTTCAAGGAAGAGTGATTTTTTTCTTTAATTTAATTTAATTTTATTTTACAATACAATTCAGTTCTACATATCAGCCATGGATTCCCTTGTTCTCCCCCCTCCCGCCCCCCTCACCTTCCCCCCAGCTTACCCCCCATTCCCACCTCCTCCAGGGCAAAGCCTCCCCCGAGGACTGAGATCAACCTGATAGACTCAGTCCAGGTAGGTCCAGGCCCCTCCTCCCAGGCTGAGCCAAGCAACCCTGGATAGGCCCCAGGTTTCAAACAGCCAACTCATGCAATGAGCACAGGACCCAGTCCCACTGCCTGGATGCCTCCCAAACAGATCAAACCAATCAACTGTCTCACCCATTCAGAGGGCCTGATCCAGTTGGGGACTCCTTAGCCATTGGTTCATAGTTCATGTATTTCCATTCGTTTGGCTATTTGTCCCTGTGCTTTATCCAACCTTGGCCTCAACAATTCTTGCTCATATAAACTCTCCTCTTTCTCGCTAATTGGACTCCCAGAGCTCCACCCGGGGCCTAGCTGTGGATCTCTGCATCCAGTTCCCTCAGTCATTGGATGGGGTTTCTAGCACGACAATTAGGGTGTTTGGCCATCCCATCACCAGAGTAGGTCAGTTTGGGCTGTCTCTTGACCATTGCCAGTAGTCTATTGTGGGGGTATCGTTGTATGTACTTACTCATAGGAGGATATTAGATGTGGAACAAGGATGACTGGACTGCTACTCACATCACCAGGGAGGCTACCTGGAAAACAGGACCCCAAGAAAGACATGGCAATCACCCAATGACGGAGAAATGGATGAGATCTACATGAACAGCCTGGACATGAATGGGGGTAATGAAGGGCAAGGGTCGAGGGAAAGAGAGCTTGAGTGAGCGGGAGATCCCAGCTGGATCAACAACAGAGAGGGAGAACAAGGAATAGGAGACCATGGTAAATGAAGACCACATGAGAATAGGAAGAAGCAAAATGCTAGAGAGGCCCACAGAAATCTACAAAGGAAGAGTGATTTAAAAAAATTTATTTTCACAGAAGCACAAATAATTTGTATAAATTGTTAAAGCTAGGAATTGTGACTGGGTTATAACTTCTAAAATAAGTTTATACTTGAATATTGAGGCATAATGAAATAATTGACACATTGCATATAAAATACTTCTAGTAAAGTATCCCAAGAATGTAAGAAATTATCCCTATGACTTGTGAAAGATATTCTCCAGAAAAAAAAAAAATGAAGCTTCCAGCAGGGATTCCTAGAAGTGTTAAAGCTAATGGGGCATACTGCTTTTTAATAATTAGACCTTATTTATCATTAATATAAATTTTTTGAAAATTGGTTTCATGATGTACTGGGAAATGAAAGTTCTTAATGATACCACAGCTAAATATTTTCTTATGTTTACAAAATGTTTGTGTGTGTCTTTGTAAATTGAACTTTATAAAGTGTTCTGAATTCTCTATTAGTGTCTCCTAATTTTCTAATAAAACAGCACTTCAGGAGGTACAGAACATATGTTCATTAAAACTATGAAAATTATTTCTGCTTTAGTGGGGGATGAATGTTTTGATTAAAGGAACTTTTCGGCTCCCTCCTTATTCAGTTTCAGAGTGCTGCTGTCTCTGATACAGGAACTACAAGTCAGCAGAAGCAGGGGTCCATCTCTGTCTTTATAGTTTGCAAATTACATGTTACACATTGCTTAATGTCTTTTCCAGAAGTACTTTATTGCTGGTGATTTCACCGCTACTTCTAACTGCAGCAGCAAAGGAGGGTCCTAACCTTACATCCTTACAGTAAGTGTGCCTGCTCTTGAATGTGCTCTAAATAAGGCATCGTTTTCTTCAGTATTGTTTGACATAAGAGATGAATACTCTCTCTCCTAAAAGATTCCCAGCAAGCTCACTTCTTCTCAGCATGAAGTTGCTCCTCTCAATCATTTATTTGATTTAAAGGATTCACCTTATTCAGCTCTCATAGTTCCATGTATACAGGATTTGCTCACTATTGTGACTGATTCCTTACTCTATTCTCCAGTATTTCCTGGAAAAAAAAAAACAAAATTACTGATCACTAGATAAGTTATTCTCTAATATAAACTAAGAATCAAGTAATATCATTTAAGAAAATTAGGATTAATTATAATATAACCTTGAAATTGGCAATTAGAAATTAAAGTGTCTATAATGCCTCCTGGGATAATTAAAACTTCTCATTTCTTTCATTCCAAAATCAGTCCTTACAGAAGCACAAAATAAGTTTATTATTTGGTATAATTCCATAGCATACAAAATAAGAAAAACACAATTAAAAATATTTAGATACAAAACAATAATTGGCATAATACCTGACATGAAAAACTTTGCATATTTACTGCATAGCTAAATATTTTAGTGTTTAAAATGTGTATTATGGGTGTTTTACCTTCATGTATGTCTGTGCACCAACCACATGTGTATCTCTATAAAGCCTGTGGAGGACAGTAGAGTGTGTTGGATTCAGTGGAATTGGAGTTAAATATGTTTGTGAGCTGCTGTTTGAGTGTTTGAAATCCAGCTTTGGACTTCTGGAAGAGCATTAGGGCTCTTAAACACTAAGCCATCTCTCCAGTTCAATTATCTAATTTTCACCATAAAAAATTATAACTAGCTGGACCTGGTTGAATCTACCAGGTTGAACTCAATCCTAGGGGAGTCTTTGCCCTGGAGGAGATGGGAATGGGGGGTGGGCTGGGGGGGGAGGAGGGCACGGGAGGGGGGAGAACAAGGGAATCCGTGGCTGATATGTAGAATTAAATTAAATTATAAAATAAAAAATTACAAATATTTTATTGTAGATTTTATTTACTTAGGTAAGCACTGTATGTACACAGGTCAGTCCTCCAATTCTGAGCAAAAAAAAAAAATCTCAGTAAGAAATAACATTTTAAGATACTCACTTGTATAGACTTTCCAAAACTAAGATCCAGTCCTATTATAACCATGTAACAAAATCTCAGGAGGAACTAACTATGGAAAATCCTTCAAAACCTCAACTCTCACATGTCAGAAGGAAGCTACCATCTGCGAGATAACAAAATATGACCACATTAATGGTTTCTGAACGAAGATTTGCACAATGCCCCCAAAGCACATCATGTAGTTAAAGATAGTATCCTCTGACCACTGCTTCAAACCATAGCTTTAATAAAATTTAATAACCAAGTTAATGAGAGGAAATTAGAAGGAACTTAGATATAATCTATTAAATATTTTAAGATGATGTCTATTGTGAGAGGAAGATGGATGCAATGATATAAGACTACCTCTTTACTTGACCCTAAATCTAAGAAAATACTGGAAATTCAGTCTAAATTAAAAGACAAAAACAGAATGAATACATCTGATGTTCAATACAGATGAAAGATTCATTGCAGTTGAAAACAATGAACTTGAAGAATACACTGGCAAATCCATAAAAGTGTCCTTCACAAAATGCAAATACGGCAAAATCAAAATGTTAAAAACATCTCTTGGAGACTTTAAAAGTCATACAAAGAATATTCTAAATATGTTTTCTCTTTTACTAAACTTATATTATATTCTCATATAACATATGAATTTCAACAGTTTCTGCTGTCACGAACATTAATAACCCTCCTATATACAAATGACAAATGGAGTGAGACAGAAACCAGGGAAACAACAAGTTTCACAATAGCCTCAAATATTGTAAATATTTTGGAGTGACTCTAACTAAGCAAGTAAAAGATGTGTATGATAAAAAAATTCAAGTCTTTGAAGAAAAAAATTAAGAAGATATCAGAAGATGGAAAAAATCCCATGCTCATGCTCATGGATGAGTAAGATTTACATAGTAAAAAAAAGGCATGGCATTTGTACCAAAAGCAATCTACAGATTCAATGAAATCCTCATCCAAATTCCATTACTATTTTTCATATACCTTGAAAGGACAATCCTCACCTTCATATGGAAACACCAAAAGCCTAGATAAGCTAAAATAATCCAGAAGAATAGAAGAAATATGAGAGGTCTCACCATTCCTTATCTCAAATTATACTACAAACCTAAAGTAATAAAAACAACATGGTGTTGGTATAAAAACAGATACACTGATCAATGGAATCAAATTCAAGACCCACACATAAACCCACACAACCATGGACACCTGATCTTTGGTAAAGAATTCAGATACAAACACTGGAAAAAAGAGAACATCTTCAACAAATGCTGGGGCTGGTCACACTGGATGTCTGCATATAGAGAAATGCAAATAGACCCAAAACTTATCCTACTCAGAACTCCACTTCAAATGGATTAAAAATGTCATCATAGCACCAAGGACACTGAATTGGATCCAAGAGAAAGTGGGGAATAGCCTTGTCATTGCTCATTAACATAGGCTAGAACTTTCTACACAGAACACCATTACAAGCACTAAAATCAACAACTAATAAATGAGATCTTATGTAACTCTTTTGAATATTTTTTTTAATTAAGGTTTAAGAACCAAAAGAAAATGATATGCAGAAAATATATTAAGAGGAATGAAGAATAAACATAATAGTTTTACAGTAAATTCATAGAAATATGAGCTCAGCATATTTTATAAAATCTATTTTGAGAATAGTACAAAAATTTAATTTACTAAGAAATAGTTTTGAGAAGTCATGTCATACATTTTATCCAAACCACAGACTATAGAAATGTGAAGAATAACTTGGTTAACAAGAATGAGTAGCAATATAACAGCACAGAATACTTGGAATAGCCCATAAGTTGATAGGACATTCCAGAAGCAGAATTATATGAATAGTGGTGGGAAAAATGGAAGACAAAATAAATGCTTCATATAGCCCTATAGAAAAAGACATTAAATGCCAAATAGCATGAATGAATGATGAATGAATGAATGATGGACTAATGAATGAAAAGTAAGACACTTATCAGGGTTTGGTTCAGTGAAGAAAACTATGTTGGAGAAAAAGAGCTAGTGATATAATATTGTAAGCATCAGAATATGCATCCTGCAGCAAGTTAAGAAATCTCTGCTTGCCTGTAAAGGATTGGAAGAATGCTGTAGGATGAAACCTATAATAATACGAAATTAACTGCAGAAAGGAGTAAAAAATTACTAAGCCTAATTTATAAGGAAAAATTCTTTATATCTGAGTCTCATCATCTTCAAGCACAGTAATGCAGTTTACTATGAGACAAACTGCTATCCTTTTCCATGGAACAGACTGCAGAATTGCTAGGTGTTCCCTATGTCAGGAAGGTAAGCTAGGGGACAGATAAATGCAGAAAATTTGTTTACTTACCCTAGAGTTCATTGTTTAAACACTCCTCCTTCTTTTTGCCTTCTGTACCCCATAGATTTGCAATCATCCTTAACTAGGTTCAACAATGAGAAGCATCTCATGAGAAATGTGGTGGACAATGTGGACAGATCAGCACAACAAAAACAAATACATAAATAAAACCAGACAAAACAAAACATCTTCCTATACAATTATGAATTTAAGTAAAATTGTATCGTATCTAACATACAGAGAAATTTTAAGGTTTTGTCAGATATGTGGGAATTATTTTTTAAATGTACGAACATTTTCCAAGTGGCATAGTTCTCATCTCAAAGAGATAGTTTCAGTGGAAAATGGGTATGTAATTTCTTTAAGGTGAAAATTATCTAGAATCTCATTAAATTAAATGTGTTTGTAGATACTGAAATAAAAGGGATAATTTACTACCTATGTATCTTATATGAAAAATATCTCATCTAAAAGAAAGTGAAAGCAAAGTGATTGCACAAGAAAAGTATTTGCTCAATAAATATTGCTGAGCACAAAATGTAACATGAATCTTAAAGGGTCTTATTAATAAAAACAAACCTAGGACCAAGGTATAGGGGTGAACGCTGAAAGATCTGAAAGATCAGAGCAAGAGAACCAGCCACAGCTAACCTCACCTCACCAGTTCCTCAGCTGATCTCGTTTCCTCAGACTGGATGCCTGTGTCCTCATCTGAATGGATCTCAGCTGAAGTGCTGCTCAAAAGCCTAAAAGCTTAACCAGCTCTAGTTCCTGGTCCTCACACCTTATATACCTTTGTGCTTTCTGCCATCACTTCCTGGGATTAAAGGCATGTGTTACCATGCCTGGTTGTTTCCAGTGTGGCTTTGAACTCAGAGATCCAGATGCAGCTCTGCTTCTGGAATGCTAGTATGAAAGGCGTGTGTGCTACCATTGCCTAAGCTCTATGCTTAATATTGTGGCTGTCTGTTCTCTGACCCCCAGAGTTATTAGACTTATTAGAGTGCACAACATATTGGGAAACAAAATATCACCACAACAAAAAGTTAAGTCGTGTTTTTTTCTTTTAATCAACTCAGTATAAACATTAAAATCATAATGAAAATTATAAATACAAATGGGAGAATAATGTATTCAGTTGTCCATTGTATGTGCAAGGCTCTAGATATGGTACTTGCAATACCCAACCCTCAACCCTCAACCACTCAAAAAAATATTAGAAAAAGGAAGAAAGGAAGAAGTAGGAGAAGAAAAAAATAGTTCTAGTCTTAAAGTAGAAAGGCAGGTATGGAACAAAATATATTAACACAATAAAATATAAATCTAGAAGCTATCTCTAATTGACAACTGTTTGTAAAGGAAAAATTGGCTTTTCTCCAATGGAGTCTCACTAGATACACAAACCATAATTAATGGAGGTTCCATCCCTAGCAGAGGATGCCAAACACAAAACAACCTCTATGATATTTTTGAAGATATTTTGTCTCAAAATACTTTGGTCATTTTTTTCAACTTTGTCTTTTGCTTTTCTATTATAGTTCCAGTTCTGTGATTTTATGGTTAGTGTGTGTTTGTGTGTGTGTGTGTGTGTGTGTGTGTGTGTGTGTGTCTGTGTCTGTGTCTGTGTGTCTGCATGTGTATATATCTCTTAAGCTTTTTCATTTTGTCTGCTTGGCTTTATCTCTGCCTGTTTGCTTTCGTTATATTTTTTATTGAAAATAGCTCTTTTTTCATAAATTTATTCTTATTATGGTTTCTTTCCCGCCCCAACTCCTCCCAGATCTTCCCCAATTCCCCACCCACCCGATTCTGTACCCTTTCTCTCATTAGAATTCAAACCGGCATCTCAAATAATAATAATTATAAAATAGAATAATAGGAACCAAGCCAGAATAGGAAAAAACAAACAGGAAAAAGAGACTAAGAGGAAGCTCAGGAGAACAACATAAACATATCCCACAAAGACACACACATTTGCACACACATATATCCCACAAAGACACAAAACTAAAAAGCATAATATATGTGCAAAGGACCTGTGGGGTTAATAAAAGAAACAGAAAACAACAACAAAACAAAACAAAACAAAAACCCTGACAAACTACCATGAAACAAGGAACCACTAAAAAATGCCAATGAGTTAGTTTTGTCCTGGGCATCACTGCTAGACAGGGGGCCTGCGTTCGCGTGTTTTGTGTACTGATGAGACTCTATTGGAGAGTACTAATTTTTCATTTTTGAGAAGTTATCAGTTGGAGATAGCAGGTCTGGGTTTTTTTTTTGAGAGAGAGAGAGAGAGAGAGAGAGAGAGAGAGAGAGAGGAATTGGATGGGGAGGAAGGTAGGGAGGCTCTGGGAGGATGAGAAGGAGGAAAAACAGTGATCAGAATAAACTATGAAAAACGTGTTTTCAATATAAGAAGAAAAATATGAACTTAAACCATAACAAAAGAAGCAAAGTAAAAAGGAGGCACTCCATTTGGAATATAATTGCTCAAGAAACCAAATGAATAAATCTGAATTCCACTAGTGAGTAAGAACAGCCATATATCAAACTACTTTTAAGCACTCAGCTATACATTGCTTACTAAGACAGACGGAGCTCAAATAAGAGAAAAGCAGTTGTCATAAAGGTTTACAAGTGCTTTTTGCAAATTGCTATGCCTAAAAAAAAAAAAAAAATCAGCCTAACATTTTCTGTAGCAAATGAAATGAAACTTCCTTTTAAAAACTTGGTCGATTTCTCATCCCCTCGTGTTATGATTTTCAGTTCTGTGTATTTGTGAGATTCCTCTCTATGTGTGAACGTGGGTCTCTGCATCTATGTGTTTCTTGTGCTTTTTCTTTGGCTCTTGCTTTTCAGTTTCTTTGATTATGTTATCTTATTTCACTTTTTTGTTTTATCTTATTTTATTATTGTTTTTAGATGCCTGTTTGTTATATATTTCATTCTGTTGAGCTAGAGAATTTGCTCAGTGATTAAGAGCAAACCCTGGACCTGGGTTCAGTTCCTAACACAGCCATCTGCAACTAGATTTCTAAGTGATTTGTAGCCCCCTTCAGGCACCAGGCAGTCACACAGTATATACATGTATGTGCAGGCAAAGACATATATACATAAATGAAACTAAATAAAGTTGAAGAAATTCACTTTTCATTTTCTTGCATTCTTCTTTTTTCCTCTCTTATTGGTTACAACACATGGCTCTAATTATTGTCACTTTTCATTTACTTATTTGTTTTCCTCTAATATTAATCTCTTAGATAGAAAAACTTTTTCTTTGCATTCCTTTTATGCTTTGAAAATTCCTCCCACATATGTATTAGGTTTTGAATAAGACAGACATAAATTTAATGTCTTAGTCTCCTAGAGTGGTTTTATGCTCTGTCTAAAGAGCTTATCAACATTGATGAGTATAGAAGTTATTCAATAGATTTAATTGGCTTATTTGTTTGACCCGTAAGCTGTTCTTTCTATTACTCATCTGTTTATCCCCCTTTGTTGTTATTTCCCTGTTGTGACTCTTCACTTGCTCATTGTTGTTGGCTTTTTCTAGAATTAAAAACTCACAACATTAGTAAAAAAAAATTGCTCACAGAACATCTAATGTCAGAGAGATTCATTATGTTGACATTTTATAGTCTTTCCAATTATACGTTCTTCATTGTTTGTCCTCAAGTATCCTATTCATCTCTGTAACGACTTTCCTTCCCTTCATGCAAGCTTTTCATCAGTAGCCCTTTCTGGGGCTGTATTAAAGTCAGGCATGAACACTACTTCTTCATTTCAAAGTGTGTGCTAATAATTTTTCCTTGCTTCTTGCTTATAACATTTAGTAAAATGGAAAAAGAAAAAAATGATTTTGTTTACTATCTCATCACAAACTAACTTTAGTAATTAAGTTTCAAATTATTTGTCTTGAGGCTGAAAATGGACTTTAGTGATTGAGCACATGCCTAACATGCACAGGGATGTGAGTTCCATTGCCAGTACTGCAAATAATAATAATAATAATAATAATAATAATAATAATAGTAATAATCTACCATATGCTTAATATTAATTTATTTATGTAACATCTTAAAATATATTTTTCTAATATATGTTACATTTATCTACTTTACATGAGTGTTTCTATGAAGATGAAAATAAAATGTATGTAACACATTGGAGCAGACCAATCACAGTTTGGATCTCTAAGAATTTCAGTAAATAGTATGTCTCTCCCCTCTAGTGGAAATAGAAAAATAGCACAACAACCAAAGTGTATGTTATACAAATTACACTTATTATATGATTTCATATGGATGATGATAACCACCTTTATGTTTGTAGCATTGTGTTTTCAGAGACATTCATTTCATAGTCAAGCACCTGATTAAATGTTTCAATGGGAGAACAATGAGAATGTATTTCCTCTGAAATAAAAAAATAACTTGGTTGATTTTTATTCACACATTCCAGGGAATCTGAGAAGTTAAATGAGTGTACCTGGTTATATTTTAATATGTCAATCAGTATTATTCCTCTGTCTTATTTTAGCATAGAATTTGAGAGAAGACTATTGTGATTATTAAATTGTATCTTTCCTCATGGAATTCAGGGGTAGAGAAAATATAATCCTGTTGTCTTGTACTTACATTGCTGAACTGCTGAATTATTCCAATGTTGAACAAGCAGTGTTTAATCTTATTTAGTGGTAGATAGACTCAGTAGGAAGGCATTCTTGCCTTGTAACAATAATAAATATTACCCTGCACTAATTATTTCATTTCTCCAAATTCTTCTGAGACAGGGTGGGAGATATTGAATATTTTGATACCCTGAATTTCTAAAATATGTAAGTAAAATATGTTGATCTGATCAAATAATAATTCATCATTTTAGCAAGACTAAAATTTAGCTAGCTGTTTTTTAATCTCTTGCCAAACTTTTCATAAATTTCAAACACAGGTTATGAAATGATGCAAACACTATGGTATTCTAAACCTTAATTCATAAAAGTAATTTAATGATAGAAATCCAGAGAATAAGTATGCTTTATATGTGCATACATTCTTAATATCATATATTTCAGAGAAATTAAATTTCAAATGTGAAATTATTTTTAAAGTTAATTCCTCAAACAAGTAAAATCCAAGATTGATCTTCCTTTCATATGGGAGCTAGAGTTTCAAATGCATGAAAATATACAAGGCATCTTCTTTCCCGGCCTTCATTTTTTTGTGTGGTTTCATATCTCCAATTCTCAAGGCCCAGATAAAATTTGTGCTTTGCAGTATCCTTGCATATAAGCAGATCTTTCATAAATATGAATGTCTTTTTGGCGAATCAAATGTGTTTTACTTCCATGTCAGTGTCTCATGCTTCTAAATTTGAATATATCCAAAGATGAAGAGGACTCCAAAGAGGGTAATTGTACTGGTCTTATATCCTTATATCCTTTACATCTGACAACTCACAGCCCAAACTAATTATCACAGATGTAGGTATGCTCCCAGATAACTACTTGTAATAGTGTCTTAGGATTTATAATAAAATTACCAAACTTAAGGGAATGAGAGAATAAGGAAATCTTACTTTGGGACTGTGTAGATACACGTTGTTCTGAATTTATATTCAGTGATGTGTCAAATTCTCTTACTAGGAATTGCTATGAAATTAACTTATATGGTAGATTTGTATCACTATCCCAATGGCAATCCCACCATTATGTAATCCTGTAAATTACATTTATTTTTGAGCCTATTTCAACCATAACAGTAGTGAACTGGCTGTAAATATGTAATCTAACATTTTCTCCCTCTGTTTTAAGGAAGTTTTTCATCCCTTTCAGCACAGGAATTCCTTAGGATAAAGTATTCAGCTTTCCAGAACAAGTCATGCAGAGCCACATAACTGACATTTGCAGATAACTAGTCAAGAGTTCTTTGGACTTCACACAGGGAAGTGGAATTTCAGGGCTGGAAGAAGCCAATACAGGACTAAAGAACCTTTAGAGTCCTGCATAGCAATTCTCTAAGAGAGTGAATCACATGGATAGTGATAGAAAACTCCTTGACTACAGGAATGTTGGTTGTATGTACCTGAAACATCATGAGTGCACACTATTCCAGGCAGAATCCAGACAGCTTGCAACTAAAAAAGCATTTGTGTTCAGGTTCCTGATATCTCTTCCCTGTGCCTATGGTTCTTGCTTTTAGGATTTTCTCCACAGTGTATTTCAGCTGACCTTTAGAAGTGTATATTCTGAAATTATTAACATCTCTTAAACTCTCGAAGCATTCATGTCTTTGATGTTCCAACAAACAATGCATCAGAAATGAGGGAGAAAACCAATATGTACATAAGAAAAAATTCCTCCAATTAGTTTACCAGTTGGTCTCTGTGAGTTGAAGCCATCTCTTGAAGCCACTTGGGCTTTATTCCACTCCTCCTTTGTAGTCTTTGCTGTGGCACAGCTTAGATCCCTACATTCTTACTTTTATCTAAATTTGTCTTTCTGCAATTCCTGATTTAAAACTTGTGCTAGCTGGAAGTTCCGGTACTGAACTTTAACACCAACACTATAAAAGCAAAGTCAGGTGGATCTCTTTGAGTTTCAGGCCAACCTGCTCTTCACAGTGAATTTCAGGCCAGCCAAGGCTACATAATGAGACCCTGCTTCTAATTAACTAATTAAAAGAAGCCTAATCCCATCATGATGGAATTATTGTAAGAATGCTAGCCTTCTGAAAAGTGAGAAATACCCTTGAAAAGCAACTGAAGTTATCATATTGTCCTTTCTATAATGTGAAGACACAAGAAAGGGAATCATTACCAGAGAAGGATGATTCATCAGACATTGAATCTACTTATACCTTCATTTTAAACTTTCTCATCTTTCCAAATTAAGTTCTTTTCCTATTTATAAATGACCCCATATGATGTAATTTGTTATAGATATATCAATTGAGTGTGATGTCTTTTTGAAAATCTTCTTTGCCTGTGGAAACAATTGTCATGAGTGGAAATCCTCTTCCAAAGTCAAAGTAGCCTACAATCAGACTGACATTTTGGTCACACTCATCACACATGAGAATGTAAACCACAATTGACGAAGAGTTCCTTTAAATTGCTAAATAGAGTTATCAAGATGGTTCAATGGGTACCAGTTCTTGCTGTCATGCCTGAGGACCTGAGTTCAATCAATGGGTCCCAAATAGCGGGAATACAGAACTAACTGATCAATGGAAGTTGTTCTTTGACCTCAATATGCATGCCCTGACATGTGTGGGCACACATACAAATAAATAAGTGTTAATAAATTTTAAAGACCTGTAATAGAAAATGTCATTCTATTTACATGTAACTTTAATTTTTAAAACATCATATAGAAACATAAACAACAAATTTAATAGAAATAGGATGATAACCGAGTACCACATATTGGACTAGGATAATGAACTGCCTGTAGAAGTACACAGGAGATATAGTTAGAATTATGTTAATGAAATACACCTTGGCTGGAAACACTTAAGGAAATTTGCACATGTCTCAAAAGATTTGAAAATTCTCTGTGGAAAAAAATGAGTTAAATTATGTATAAGTAATCCTGTCTCAAAGTGAACAACGTTGTAAAATGTTGAAACATTACCAAGATATACTAACTCCAAAGTCAAAATAATTTACTAACCCACAAAGCACATATCTTATAGTATATATTTGGAAACAATGTAAGTGTCCCCATCAATGACTGTACACTCTAAATTTCCATTCACTTGTTCAGGGTCCAGTCCTACGGAACCAAGCTACATCATCTCCATGACTCAGGGCAACAACGGGATACCCAAGATGATTACCAGTGAGAGGCCAGCATTGATAGTATAGCAGAAACAAGATGCCTGGAACCAGACCAATGACTCTTTGCAATGAACATTTGCAGGTAAAGATATAGAGATGAAAGGTTTTACCGGGTCACACTACAGCTCCCATGACTAGATTGATATTTCCTTTTCTTTTTCTTCTTAAATTTTATTTTATTTTAGGAGGAGGTTGCAAGGACATAGGGCAGATATGAATGGATGGAGAAATGAATGGGATCAAGATACATGATGTGAAAGACACAAAAAATAAATTTAAAAGAAGTTTAAAAAATGATAGTCACATGCATCATAGGTTAGCCTTAAAAACTGAATGTAGTTTACACTGCTCTTTCCTAGTCTTACCTTGTCTACTTGCTCCTGAGCTTCTACATGTGCTTTTGTGTCAAGACTTGCTTATAGAAACACAATGGTCCTTATTTATCTTATTCCTTTGTTTTTGCTATAACAGAATTTCTGAGGTTGGGTAGGGTTATAAAAAAAAAGTTCAGTTTGATTTAAAGTTTGAAGGTAGAAGATCAAGCCACCACATTTGATGATAGCCTCTTTATTGTCATGAAGTGGTATATCATATCACATAGCAAGAGTTAAGGAATGCTAAATATGTGTACTCACTTACATATAAAGTCCCAGACATTGAATGTTGAAATGCCAAAGAACAACTGGCCACACATAAAATTTAGCACTTCCTAAAGCTCTACCACTAAACACCATAATCAGATTGTTTACCTTCGTATTACTATTTTACCATAGAGATGAATTTAACACGTGAGCCTAAGTTATAGCATTATCTATATCAGATGTCTCAAATGCAATGACAAGCACCCAGTATTGCCTTCTCTTTTCTGATGTAGCCTTGCAGTTAGAGTGTCTAACAAATTCAAATGCTTCTTATTATCGCATATAGCTTATAATACGCTTATCAGCCTGTGTCACTTCATGCATGGGACACTTTTGCTCTAAGACCTCTGTATCATTAAGTAACCTGTGAGGGAAACACAGCAGTAGGTGACAGGATTGATTACCAGCGAGCTGGTTATGTTCCTTAAAGCATCTCTGTGAGGATTCTGTGCTTGCTTCTATCATTATACCATGAGATTAGCTGAGGTAGACTGTGTATTTCCCTCAGATTGATAGAAGTTTACACATGTTTCTGTCCTACTCAGGAGCCTGAATTTCTGGATGCTTCCCTATGAGCACTGTGAAGGAACAAACACGAAGTTTTAGTTCTGCTGCATGAGGTTTGAGAAACCCGCAGTACAATCCAGGATCTATAGTTCATAATGTTGTTTTGAACCTCTAATTTTAAGAGAACATATATTATATTGTGTTCTTACTACGTACACTATACTCTCCAACACACAGGAATGCACACATATGCACACACACACACACACACACACACACACACACATGTATGTACCCACTAAACCTCCAAACATGTATATTAAAGACAACCATGATGCAGCTAAAAGAATATTTAGATAGTATCATGTCTATTACTCCTGCTATGATAGCAGAATGCTATGTTAACATATATATATCATCTTAAGTACATTAAATATGTGTAGTTCTTTGTATATCGACTATTACATATCAAATTATTACAAATATATGTAAAAATGAGAGCCTTATTAGTACTTACCAGCTAATAATTTTTCATATCCTTAATCAGGATATTGCTGCAACTCTGGATAAATAATCTTTCTCACATCCTTGCTTCTGATTTCTCACCTCAGGTATAATTTCTCACTTTGTACCACTCATCTATAATTACTCAACTTAATTTTATCACTCAAGCCACAGAAAATCTGGCTAACAGGAACGAAGTTGAATGGTTTATTCTTCCCACATGAATTATAATTCAAATATAGTCAAGAGAGGCACTCAGCATTATGGAGTGCCAGGCTCTTTTGTAATGAGGCACATTCACCTTTACTGTGTGGCTGTGTTCACAAGGTTGAAATTTGACTCATAGAAATATGTTGCTTGCAGGAAAATGGAAAGAACTGTAGATCATCATTTTAATTGAAATGAATCCCACAAAGACAGCTATTAACGCTTTTCCACATGTGAGGAAGCTTGACTGAAAAGACGTGAGACGAAAGGCATTACTATCTGTAATCTTCATCGGTGAGGTGAAGCATGAGGACACAGAAATAAAAATAGTTTAAGCTAGAAAAATTCCCAGAACTGAGAAGGGAATTGGACACAGAGTCTCACCCTTATGGGCAGTGGACAGTTGCAGGGAGAGAGATAATTAGTTTTCTTAAGAGTATGTCCTCTGGTAACTCAACCATGCTCTAGTACAAGACCACATATCGAAGAGTATATGGGCAGTACAAATTGAACTGTATGGGCAAGAAGAGGAGGAAAAAAGGGGAGGAAGATTCAGAGGAGGAGAAAGAGGAAGAGAGGAAGAGGAGGAAGAGGAGGAAGAAACTGTAGGAATGCATGAGAGGGGAGTAAGGGAAGGGGTACAGATAACCAAAATATATTGTACAAAATTCCCTAAAAACTAAAAAAAAAAACCAAAAATAGAAATTTGAAAACTCATTATATGCATATGTGAACATGTCACCATGAAACACCTTACTTTTAAAATTCAGTATATGATAATTATAAACAATCTTTGCTGAAGTGAAGTGCATATGTGTACAACTATGTGTGTGTGCACGCCCATGCACACGTGCATATGGAGGCCAGAGGAAAGCTTTGGCTGCCATTCCAAAGACGCTGTTCAGTTTTCTTTTTGAGAAAGGGTCTGTCATTGGTCTTCAGCTCAACAAGTAGGCTAGGCTGTTTGCTGCAGAACCCCAGGTAGTCTGGCTGTCTTTACCTCTCAAGGGCTAAGAAGGTTTCTTGCTTTTTAAATTTAAATGTTTTTGTTTATTGTTTATTTTTGCATGTTGAGATAGTATATTTAGTTTTTCTTTTTTCTTTTATTAGAAATAGATTTTTTTCGTACAAAATATCTAAATTATTAATTCCCCAAATCCTCTGAGATCCTCCCCACCTTCTCTCCTACCCTAATCCAATTGGTAATCATTTTGGAATAGACATCAAATTCATAAAGTTTACATTATCTCTTAACTTGAAAATTAACTTTTACCACAAAATATATGTAGAAATTAATATGTAAAAAATGACTTCGCTTAAGTTTTCTTTGTTTGAAAACCACACTGAACTGGCTTGTTTCTCCCTTTATAGCCATCTCCTTTGATATATTCCTAATCATGATAATATAACTGAGTATAGCAAAAATGTATAAGTAGTATTTCTAAAAACTTTTTTTAAACCCAAAAATCTCAAAAAATTATTGTGGAAATGTAAATATAAATAAATAATAATTTTATTAATTTTACAGAAAAAGGTGAATTAATAGGATACAAAATATATTTAATAATTATAAAGCTGTTTAAATCTAAATATTAATGTCATATATTATTAACAATAATGAAATTTCTGAGAAAATCTCACACAAAAGTTATGGATTTCATACTTTCACTTTAACTGATCATTTTTTTTTATCACTGTAAAAAGGAAAGAGGAAAATATAACCATTGTACTTGATACTTGACAATTAATATTTCTGTTTCCACTATTTCTATCACAAAAAAAACAGTGCTAAGAACATATTTATGAGCTTCCAACAATTAGAGTGAGTCTCAGGCTATAAATTATAGAGGCTTGGCTTACTGTCTCAAAGTAATTACTAATCATTGTTAGCCTAATTATATTATATTTAAGCATTTTTTTTTCTTTTTTTTTTGTTTTTTGTTTTTTGTTTTTCAAGACAGGCTTTCTCTGTGTGGCTTTGGAGCGTGCCCTGGAACTCACTCTGTAGCCCAGGCTGGCCTGGAACTCCCAGAGATCCACCTGCCTCTGCCCCCTGAGTGCTGTGATTAAAGGTGTGCGCCACCACTGCCTGGCTTAAGCATTTTTTCTTTCACGTTTAGCACGATAGGAATTGGGACTAGGCTATAGTGCAAGTGAGGTAACCTTCCACCGCCATTCCATAGACTCAATCCTCATTTCATTTTCATTTTCAGGCAAGCCTTCTCTAATTCGCTTAGTCAAGCATTGGACGTGGTCTGTTGCCCAGGCTAGACTCCAATTTTCCGTCCACCAGCCTTAACATGATAGCCCAACTAAGCAATGATTTTTAATAATTATATAATGACTTTTTTACATTAGGTGATCACAACTACTTTTAGTCTTGTGGGATGATATACATAGCTACTTCTCTTTGTAAAGAGAGGTCTGAAAATAGCAGTGATCGATAACATAACAATGTTCGGCATAGTACTAACAAGTCATTAAGTCAACCTCTCCCTTGTTTTAGCTTACACTGGAAATGTTTTCTGGCAACAGCTATAGAATGATAGCTGTGAGATTCTAAGACAAGAAAAATTTAGCAATTACTTTATATTTCAACAGTTTAAGCAACCATCTTAGGAAGCAATTTGTTAAAATCCTAAGTATAAAACTGATTTATATTCACTGGAAAATTTACCCATTTTTTTAATCAGAATAAGAAATAATCACTATTTTTGTGAGACTAATGTGCTACCTACTGCGCTAATGAGGCACCTGATCACTATTTTTAGATGCCAACATGGATCATTAAGGTGTACACAGATAGTTACTAAAGTATTATTTCTCACTGAGTTTTGTCCAGTTGGTATTTAAGCTGATGGAAGGAGTGACAGAGGTTTCCCTTCAGTGGGAGTGTCTTTCTTATTTATTATTATATATATTCATTCATCCAGCAGAAAACGTTCTTGGTACATTTACAATTAAATAAGATAAGAAAATATGTGAGAAATGAAATCTGATGCTTGATTTTCAAAAGTGTCTCAAAATAGCTTAGGTCTACCATAAATGCAAAATGATAAATCTAGTTTGGGCTTATATCGTTCTCCAAATCTAATAACACATGGGGCTTTTTAATTCATGAAAAAGCTATATTTGAAATGCAGGATGAAAGTTTCTACACAAAACAGAAAGAATTTTCTGAGAAAATGTAATTTTTACAAACACCGTGAAATAGATTCCACATCCAATACAGTAGTATAGTTCTATTAAATTACAGTTAAAGTGGAAAACTAAAATCAACAGGAAATATGGATTTATTACTTTTGCATTACTGTGACCCAAACAGGTGACAGGAGAATGAAAGGGAGGAAAGCTTAGTTAGCTCCCGGTTTCAGAGGTGTCAGCACATTGCAGAGGGGAGGGAACAATGCTGCAGAACACCTCACATCGCAGTGGTTCAGAAAGCAGAGGGAGACAATGCCTGCACCTATTTCCTCTTTTATTTCTTCAGGGCATTCCATCATAGGCTGATGCCACCCACACTCAATGTGTTTCTTTCCTCCCACTTAACAGTCTCTGAAATTCCCTTGGGGACATACCTAGAGGTGAATCTGACTCTCCTTTGTGACATCCAGTTTTGTTAACAAGGAAAATCAGCCATGACAAAAGTTATTAAAAAAAATTGACTGTAATACGAACCACACAGAACAGAATAAAAACTCAGTTCAAATTCCTTAGGAAAATTATCAAAAACTAAAGGCTAATGGGATGAAAACACACCCTTTCAAGAATTTCAGAACATAATACTAGCAATAATTCAAAATAAATTTTTGTTTGCAAGTTTGTTCATGGTGTTACACTTAGTATGTCTCCTGTTATCTTGGAAACATTCCATATTGAAATTTGATTCTATTGAAAGTTTGTCAGATAAGCAAATCTAAGGAAATAAGATTTATAGCATAAATGAAATACAAGAGGTTAATATGAATTTTATTTTTTCTAGAGGAATCATCTGAAGTAGAATTATCAGTAACATTGTTATGAATATAAATGATCAATTATTTGTATATTTGTAAGTATAAAAGGACTTATAAAGACAAAAATGTTCACGTTAAGATCATAAACCTAACTCCATATTTATAAAAGTGCTCAACGTTCTTCAAAAATTCATTTTTTAAACATGAAATAATCATCTTAAAATGTCCTCATTGCTCAAATTTTGAAAGATTTTCATAGAAGTCATTGAATTATTGAATTTTGAGTATGCACACATATGCAATAGAAGTATATTCTGTTTCTATCAACTGTTACCCATTTATAAAAATAATCTGGAAAGCTCTGTAAGGCAAAGGACACTATCAAGACAAAATGGCAGCCTACAGAATGGGAAAAATCTTCACCAACCCCACAACTAACAGAGGACTGATTTCCAAAATATGTAATGAACTCAAGAAACTAGATATCAAAAAACATCAAATAATTCAATTAAAAAGGAGGGAGGTGGTTATAGATCTAAACAGAATTCTCAACAGAAAAATCTCAAATAGCAGAAAAACAAAGAAAGTTTCAGCAGCCTTAGTAAACAGGGAAAAGCAAATCAAAATGACTCTGACATTGCATCTTACACCTGTCAGAAAGGCTAAAATCAAAAACACAAATGAGCACATTCCTTTATTCCAGTACTCAGGAGGCAGTGGCAGGTGAATCTCTTTGAGTTCAAGGCCATCCTGATCTACAAAGTGAGTTCCTGGACAGGCTCCAAAACTACGCAGAGAAACACTGTCTCCAAAAAACCAAAACCAAAACAAAACAAAACCCCACAAGTGACAGCTTATGCTGGTGAGGATGTGGAGTAAGGGAACACTCCACTGCTGGTGGAGTACAAACTTCTACAGGCACCTTGGAAATCAAAATGGTACTTTCTTAAAAAATTCATAATCAAGCTACCTCAAGACCCAGCAATACCAATCTCCAGCATATACCCAAAGGATGCTCAATCATATCACAAAGATACTTGTTCAGCTATGTTCATAACAGCTTCATTTCTAACAGCCAGAACCAGGGAACAACATAGATGACCTTTATACAAAGAATGGATAAAGACAATGTGCTACATTTACACAATGCAGTATTACTCAGCTGTTAAAAACAATGACATCAGGATATTTGCAGCAAATGGAAGGAACTAGGAAAAATCATCCTGAGTGAGGTAACCCAGACCCAGAAGGAAAAACATGGTATGTACTCACTCCTAAGTGAATATTAGCTGTTAAGTATGGGGCAACCATGCTACAAACCTCAGACCCAGAGAGGCTAGGTAATAAACAGGGCCCAAGAGGGTATGCACAGATCTCCCTGAGAAGGGGGAATACAAGAGATCTCCCCAGGTGGACTGGGGGTATATGGGGATGTGAACTTGAGGGATCAGGTTGGGGTGTGTGTGTGGAGGGAGAGAGTACTGAAACAGATGACAAGAAACGGGTTGTCTTTTCAGGGAAACTCCCACAAATCTACAAGGATGATTCCAGCTAAGACTCCTAGCAATAGTGGATACATAGCCTAAACTGGCCATCTCATGTGATCAGATTGGTGACTACTCCAATTGTCATCTGTAGCTGAAGTTTTCTCTGGTCCTGCCCAGCCCCAGGACCCCACAGCCACTTACAAAATAATCACTCAGAAGCTTTTATTAATTAAAACTGATCGGCCATTAGCTCAGGCTTACTACTGACAAGATCTCATACTTAAACTCAGCCCATTTCTGTTAATCTATATGTCGCCATGTTTTCTGTGGCTTTACCTGTGTGCCATTACATTCTGCTCCCTGGAAGGTGGGCTGATATTTCCTGACTCAGCCTTCCACTTCCCAGAATTCTCCTTGTCGATTTATACCGCCTATACGTTCTGCTTGACTACTGGCCAATCAGTGTTTTACTTATCAACCAATCAGAGCAACCCATTCACAGCATATAGAACATCCTATAGCAGTCATCAGAGACTCTTCATTCAGTAACTGATTGAAACAGAGGCAGAGACCCAGAGCCTGCATGGGACAGACTAAAGCCCTCTCTCTATATATGACAGTTGCATAGCTTGGTCTATTTGTGGGACTCCTAAACAGGAGCTGTCTCTAATGCTTCTGCTGATTCTTGGAACCTATTCTTCATATTGGTTTGTCTTCCCCAGCCTAAAAGCCATGGGAAGTGCTTAGTCTTACTGCAACTTAATATGCCATGCTTCATTGCTACCCATGGCAGGCTTGGCCTTTCTGAATAGAAACAGAGGAGGAGTGGATGGGGGAGGGTGTAGAGAAGATACAGGAAGGGAATAGGAGGAGAGGAGGGAGGGTAAACTGCAGTAGGAATGTAAAACAAATAATAAATAAGTAAATAAATAAATAAATAAATAAATAAATAAATAAATAAATAAATAAATAAATAAAATCCAAGTACTGCTTTCAATTTGGAGTATTTCCTAGAAGGAAGCAAACAACCTCATATATCCTTTATTATAGCTAAAATTTACATTAGCTGAAGCAATTACATGTTACATCTATAACTCAGTGAGTTTAGGTAAATGCAATCAAAATACAATTGAGCTGTTGAGATTTCAATTAACCCAGATATTTCCTCTACATGCTTTTCCACTCAAGTCCCATCATAATAAGCAACATCCATTCTGGTTCTCTTATGCTACGTTATTATCTAGTTGTTGTTGTTTTTTTTTCCATATCTAAAGCAAAGCAATTACAGAGTAGGCATGTTCTTCGTTTGACTCTTTTCGCTTAATGCAATTGCTTGCATCACAATCCTTTCTGTTTTATTGCTGTATGGTATCCCTATCAACATTTAAATAATAAATTATTCATTTGATAAACAATTGGCGCACACTTAGCTTTATTTCAGGGATGTGTTTACAATAGGCACAACTGCTATAAACAGTTGAGTTAGACATTTTCATTCAATTTAATCCATTTTTCTATTCCCTATTGACTGTGCATGGGTTAGGTCCCTGTTTTCAATTATAGAGATAGTTTTGCAAAAATCAATCATGTATATTATCAAGTTGACATATCATTCCATTCTTGAATAGATACCTAAGGATGCAATTATTAAATCAAATAATAATAGTAATTTTGCTCTAAGAAAAACTATTATGTGATTCCCCAATGTTCTAACTGCAATATACTATTACAAGAAGAACAGAAAGTTTAAGTTTTCTTCCGAAACTTTCACCTCTGTCAGCATCTTTCATTTCACCTTCCTGGTGGACATGGAGGGGATATCTCTTTGGTTCATTTCCTTCATGACTCAGGATGTTGTGTAGCTTTGGATTTGCTTACGACCATTCTTTTGTCTTCTTTGCTGAGATGTTTTGTGTACTGTTGCTGTCTGTCTCATTTGAGTTTTTTTTTTTTTAACAATTGATTTCTGTGAGTTCATTATAATTTTATGTGAGTCTGCTGAGATTGATAACGTAAGCATTGTCTCTGAATTTTTTGGCTAGTACAGTACTTTTTGTTTTAAATGTTGTCTCAATAAGATGAATTAAATATAATAAAACCAATTTAGTAGATTTTCCTTCTAGGAAACAATTTAGGTATTTTTATTACAGTGCTTACATAAAAGATACTTTTTGGTCAGATCTAGAAATTTCATAGTTCTTACATGTAGATTTAACTACATTATGCATTTTAAGTTAGTTTTACAGTTTTGCCTAGTTAGGCCTTAAAGTTTTGTTTTCTCTACAATCTACCCACCATGGAATGATCTGACAATTTCTGTCAATAAATGGATAGTTATTTTTATTCTATCCTTTCAGTCTCATTAATCTATTTGAATTCCTTTATACAAATAACACAGATTCATAGTCATTATATAACTATAATTATTATTGTAATTAAATTTATCAATATTTTTTATTATTTTATTTTATTTGTTTAGCTAACATGGATGTGGTTCTTTTAAGTTTTTATCTAAACATTTTAATTTTATCTATATTTGTCAACAAAAAGAGAATTCCAGGTTTCATATTCAGAAGGCACGAAATCTGCCGACTAAATATTGATTACTGTCCTATACACCATTGAATATTTCAACTTACTAACTTTTACATTTCTTCTCATTTTTTGAAATATTTTCATTTAATAATTTAAAGTGTCCCTGTAATGCCCCTGTTTGTTTTTGCTTAATACATCACTAAATATTTTATTTACAACTTCATAAATACAGTATTCAGTCAAAGCATATAAATAAGTGTTATTGACTCTTAGGTTTTCAATTTCAACATATCTATCTGGAAATAATTTTTAAGTTTTGTTACTGCTATTTTAAATGTGACTCTAAAAATTGTCATTTTTAATTGTGTATATGTGTGTCTGTATGAGTGTATACTGTGTGTGTGTGTGAATTAGTGAATGCACAACCCCCATACACACACCGGTGCATATCATCATAGTAAGAGATTAAGGGTTCCTGAGAGCTAGAATTACAGGTGACTGTGAGCTGGAAATTGATCTCCACTTTTCTGGAAAAGTACTATGCCTTTTAACAAATGAGACACCTCTCTAGTCCTGAAATGTAACTATCACTATTGGCAGGCAACTTTGCTAAATTTACTTATTTATTCTAGCAGTTTTTGAGTATTCCAAAAGGTATTCTACATAAATAAAATTATAATTTGTCAGGAGGATAATTCAACATTTTTTTTTTCTGATTGGTTATTTTCTTGTCTGTGCAAAATTCATAGACTATCTGGTACAATGATATATACAACTAACTGTAGTTCATATCCTTATTTCATAATTTAAATATTTAATCCATAAGTAGCAATAGTTGTAGATTTCATGTAAATAATGCTTTTCTGGCTCAATCTTCACTAATTTGCTTAGTTTTCTTTAGGTATATTAAGTACGTCAAATGCACTATCAATATGTCTTGTGATAATCCCAAATTCTGTCAAAGCAAAATTTACATGACTGTTTCTCTTTGTATAAAATGTTTTTTAAAAGCTATAATATAATTGACTATTACATATTATCAGGGATTCATTGATATTTTATTTGATTAAGAATGTATTGTCAAGTGGGTTGTTTATTTTCATAACATAGATATAATTTCCTCTTTAGTTTCTTTGTTCCAAACTTTCTCATCTTTGTCCTTCTCCTGTTGTGATATTTTGTTTGTGTTCTGACAACTAAAGCTTGCCTGAAGATCAGAGGGTGGAACTATCCACTAGTTAACCATAGAGGTCTGGAGGTCTGTACAGACAGGAGACAGGAAGTGATAAGCTGGGACAGAGACAGAAGCTAGACCTTCTTCTGTCTGTAAGAGGTGACTGTGGCTGCTCCTTTGCTTCTCTTATCTTTCAGCTCTCACCCTGATATCTGATTCTGGGTTTTTATTATTAAGACTAATTAGGATTGTGCTTCGTCCTCTTGAATTTCTTTACTCGGAGAAATTTAGAAGATACAAAAATTATATACAATGTGGCCTAGTCAATGATCTTTTCTTCTATAGTTTGTTAAAAGGCTAGTGTCTTATTTGCTTTTATCTTGCTGTGAAGAGACATTAATGCTTTTAGTCCGACTTCAAACCTCTCCATGGTCTTTCAGTATTAAGACTGTATAAAATAAAAATCTCTTCTGAAATTCAAGGCAATTTCTTAATTGTAAACCCCTGTAAAATCCAAATGCCGATTACATATTTCCAACCTACAATGGCATAGAATATGTACCAACAATTAAAAGAGGGCATGATTAGGGCATTGTGAGGAAATATTGGACCAAAACAAAACCCAAACTCAGAAGGAGAGAGACTCTGAGTCCTGTACCTCCATGTCTGATGTGAAAGGACTTAGTTGGTTCTACCCTTACGGCTTTGCTGACTGCAACACACTTCTCTTCTTGGCTGGTTCCACACTCGGTTAGCAGCTGTCCTTGGCAGGAATCCCATGGCTCAGTTTTGCAGATTCACCCAAAGGCCTCTCTGAGCCTCCATGCAGGGAGTCCTCTGGAACATTCCCAGCCTCAGGGGCTTAACAGCAGAAAAGGATTCCACACACCCTCTATTCTGTTTTCTTCATTACTCTAAAGTCAGAATCATGTGGCTGAAGCTGTCGAGTTCTGCTGCTTGCTGGGGATGAACCCTGGCCACCTCTGCATCCTTGAATTACATTTGCAAAAGCTTTGATTTGTATAAAATAAATGTGGTTTTATAACAGAAATTGGCTGTTGCTCTTTAGGAACAAACACTTCCTTGGATATTTTTTTTTCTTTCCACAAGTGACAGGATTTGCTGGGTGGAGTCTTGCCCAGAGGGTACCACTCCCTTTATTTCATTTCTTATCTCTTTCTGTACAAGCCAAGGCTCCAACACTAAATTTCCTGGTGCCCCTTTTGTCTTCAAACTGTACATTTTCTATCTTCTTCTCTAGTGGCTCTTTTTTTCATGGTATATTTGTATAAGAGTGGTCACTAATGACCCTGTGACAGTATTAGGCTGCTTTGAAATCTCCTTTGCTGATGATAGTAGTCCCTAGCTCTTCAATTTAGCCTTAAGAAGAGTCTTAGGACAAGGGCAAAAGGCAGCCATATTCTTTGATAAAATATCCCAGGAATTGTCTTTAGCCCCCACTTACTAGTATTCTCAAACCTCCACTGGGCCTCCAAGTTCAACATAGCTCTCAGCACTCTTGTCTTTTAAGCTTCTCCTCGGATGGGCTTCTAGAGACCAGCTCACAACATCAGGCTTATTTGCTACTCCAATAGTCCTAAACTATTTCATATTTCTCCAAAGAATAGCATGCACATGCCTATTACAAAAATAGCCCACTCTCTGTACTAACTTCCCTCTCAGTTCCTTTTCTGTTGCTAAGGTAAAACATGGTTACAAAGTGAAAAAAGCATTTAATCACAGGGATTAGAGGTGCAGAGGGTTTGAGTCCCTGGTCTTCCCGGTAGAGAGCATTGCAGTAAGTAGACAGGCATGACTCTGGAGTAGAAACTGAAGGTTACTTCTGACCCACAAGCATGGTGGGGAAGAGAGACAGACAGACAGACAGACAGACAGACAGACAGACACACACACACACACACACACAGATAGAGAGAGACAGAGAGAGAGAGAGAGAGAGAGAGAGAGAGAGAGAGAGAGAGAGAGAGAGAGACAGAGAGAGCGCTAACTTGGAATAATGTGGACATTTAAAAACCCAATGCCCACCCAGAATGAAACACTCCCTAAATTCCTTCCCAAACAGTGTGGAACCTTCTCCTTCAAACTACCACAGCTAATACTTATTATTCTTTAAACATGTTATAACATTCTCCAGTACAACTATCTAGGGCTGACATTGCAGATTATTTTATCATTGTAGATTTAAATCATCATAAAATATAGATATGTTCTGTTTTTCTATTTATCTCATTTTAGTTTTGTCAGGTGGAGCCCTATTAAACATTTTTGTTCTTGGTGAAATTGTATTTGTTTCAGTCAATAGAACATGATACTCCTTTGCAGGTTTGCGGTGCCTATAGCACCTAGCATATCCCTGTACTCATTTAGAGTATGAAAAATTTCCATCCCTATTATTTTTTTTTATAAAAAATGTCTTATGAATATGTTCTGTTAGATAAAAGTTTTCTTTTTATTTTTTAATTTATTTTTTAATTTAATTTTATAATTTAATTTAATTTTACATATCAGCCACGGATTCCCTTGTCCTACCCCCCCTCTTCCCCCCAGCCCACCCCCCATTCCCATCTCCTTCAGAGCAAAGACTCCCCTGGGGATTGAGTTCAACCTGGTAGTTTCAGTTCAGGCAGGTCCAGTCCCTTCCTCCCAGGCTGAGCCAAGTGTCCCTGCATAGGCCCCAGGTTCCAAACAGCCAGCTCATGCACTGAGGACAGGGCCTGGTCCCACTGCCTGGATGCCTCCCAAACAAATCAAGCTAATCAACTGTCTCACTTACCCAGAGGGCCTGATCCAGTTGGGGGCTCCTCAGCTATTGGTTCATAGTTCATGTGTTTCCATTTGTTTGACTATTTGTCCCTGTGCTTTTTCCAATCTTGGTCTCAACAATTCTTACTCATACAAACCCTCCTCTTTCTCGCCAATTGGACTCCTGGAGCTCCACCTGGGGTCTGGCCGTGGATCTCTGCATCCGGTTCCCTCAGTCATTGGATGAGATTTCTAGCTTGACAATTAGGGTGTTTGGCCATCCTATCACCAGAGTAGATCAGTTTGGGCTGTCTCTCGACCATTGCTAACAGTCTATTGTGGAGATTTGTTGATTTCTGTGGACCTCTCTAGCACTTTGGTTCTTCCTGTTCTCAAGTGGTCTTCATTTATCATGGTCTCTTATTTCTTGTTCTCCCTCTGTGTTCTTGATCCAGCTGGGATCTCCTGCTCCCTAAGCTCTCATTCCCTCAAAACTTGCCCTTCATTAACCCCACTCATGTCCAGGTTGTTCATGTAGATCTCATCCATTTCTCTGTCACTGGGTGATCCCTGTGTTTTTCTTAGGGTCCTGTTTCCTAGGTAGCCTCCCTGGAGTTGTGAGTAGCAGTTGATTTCCTTATTTTTTGTTTCTTTGAATTCTATTTTGTCCATATCCATTCAAACTTAACTATTGACTTGCTTCTAATTACCTTGATTTTAATTCCTATGCACCTATATACCTTTGTTTGAAAAATTTTTCAGAATTGTCTATATGATTATACTGCATTTGCATTGTTTCTGTCTTTCCCCCTTGTTGTTGTTTATTTTTTTCTCTTACTCTTTGGCTTTTGGGGGGCCCACCACATAGCTTCCAAGTAAACAGAAGGAGAGATGTTTGATGATAATATTTGCTGTGTTAGTTACTTATCTTGATATAATGATAAGAAATAACACCATTGTAAAAAGTATTAAATTACATTAAAATTCAAAATCAAATATTGCTCTTTTCCATATTAATATGTGCATTTCTCCATATCTTTAGCTAACATCTGAAATTAAATTATAAATGTAGTTTTAGCCTTTTTACTGCCATGTAGTTGGAGAATATGTTAAATGAGTATTTATGTGAATAATTGTAACTTGAAATGGCACACTACCAACTACCTGAATGGAACAAATAAGGAGCTGGGTTACCCTAATATGTTTATTACTTATAAATGCCTGGTCTTAGCTTGGCTTGTTTCTGGCCAGCTTTTCTTAACTTTAAAATATTTTATCTATCTTTTGTCTCAACACTTTTCCTATTCTTTTTTTTTGTTTTTGACATTTTGTCTTCTTTTTTTTAATTAAGAAAATTTTTATTCATTTTACATACCAATTACAGATCCCTCTCTCTTCCCTTTTCCTGTCTCCCAGCTTCCCTCCAACCCACTCTCCATTCCCTCCTCCAACCGTCATTATAGAACCTTCATCCAGGAACTGATGGAAGCAAAGGCAGAGATCCATAGCCAAGCACCATGCCAAGCTCCAGATGTCCAGTTGAAGAGACAGAAGAGGGATTCTATGATCTGTCAAGGGGCATGAAGATCATGATGGGAAAACCTATGGAGACAACCAAACCTAGCTAGTGGGAACTCATGAACTTTAGACCAACAGCTGTGGAGCCTCCATGGGACTAGACTAGGCCCTCTGCATAAGGGAGACAATTGTGTAGCTTCATCTGCTTTCCCTTTTCTATTCCTGTATACCTTTCTTTGTTTCTTACTCAGTAGCTTTCTGTGTAGCTGGGTGGCTGGGTGGTTGGCCCCTGAAGTCCTTCTTCTTCTCTCCTTCCTTTCTCTTCTCTCCCAGATTTCTCCTTCTAGTTCTTTTCTCTGCCTGCCAGGCCTGCCTATCCTTTCTCCTACCCCACTTTTGGCCATTCACTTCTTTACTAAACCATCGGGTGTTTTAGACAGGCACAGTAACACAGCTTCACAGAGTTAAACAAAGCAAACATAAACAAAAGTAAGTTACCTAAAAATAATTTTCCCCAACACCACCTCCTGTTCCAGCTCCTTGTGTGATCTCTGTATCCCTATTTCCAATTCTACATATGAGAGATTAAATATTTGCTGCTTTAAGTTCTTAAAAAATATTTAGCAGCTTTCGTGAAGGGAAAGTCTAGACAGAGTTACTCTGACAGTGTCAGATGCAGACAAGCTCCCTAAACCTTTTGGATCTCTTTTTTTGTTTGTTTTTAGATTTTACTTAGTGTTGTAAGAAGGCATAGTTTAAACATGGTAAGGCCTAGTTCTCTAATATAAACACTTCAATGAATGTTTACATGCATATGAACTTAAAAAAAATACCCAGCAGAAACAAAAAGTATTTCCAGTCTCTCAGAAAAGTTTACTTCTTCTTCCAATCTGTAATTTGAAATAGTGACAGGTCTTCTCAACAAAAAGTATTTCCAGTCTCTCAGAAAAGTTTACTTCTTCTTCCAATCTGTAATTTGAAATAGTGACAGGTCTTCTCCGTTTCCTTTTATCTTTCAGCATCAAATCTTTCAATTTCAATTCTGTTTTCATGTAGCCATAACTGATTCTTCCTCATTGTTTGAAAGCTATCCACTCTTCTTAAAAATTAATTTGTACAAAATGATGAATTTACATAGAGATTTTTATTTAAATGCTTCAGTGTACATATTCCCATATTTCTTTCATGCGGTGCATTCATCCACCAACCCCACAGTTCCCCAGAGTTTTCTTGAGTACAAGCAGCAGGAAATATTAGAGAGAAGGATTTAGATTATGGCGATAAACAGATAGAAAATAAAGGATAGCCTCAAGAGGGCCTGAAACCTGTTCCAATGAGCCCTGGCTGTCTCTGCCCCAGAGTATTTATAGAAATGCCAAGAGGTGGAGCAAAAGACCTCCCCCACAGCACAGCCAAGTGTAGACCATCTCAGACACCTACACTCAGGCCCTTGGTCCAATCCCAATCATCCTCTCTATGAGGACCTGCTGGGTAAAACCACGAAGAACCTGAAAACAGGCTCCCACACTTCCTGTCCCCCCAATACTTCCTGATGCTAATACTCATTCGTTTACTGAATAGCACCCTTCTAATTTCATATCTTTCCTTCCTACGTCTGTCTATATACCTGTCTATCTATCCATCCATCAATGTTCTATCTATAATCTATCTATCTATCTATCTATCTATCTATCTATCTATCTATCTTTCATTTGTCTACATTTATGTGCATAAATATGTACATATATTTGTTGGTTTTAAAACTTTTGTTTCTCATATGTTGGTTTTACATCTAAGAGAAATTATATAGTGCCAAATATTATGAAAATATAAAATTCTATTGAAGTAAAAATATTTACTTTAAATATCCATATCTATAAAATATAAATATTCTTGTATGGACAAAGAGTTTTCACTTGTAACTGGAGGCTACTCATCACTATACTATGGGGAATGGTTGTAGGATAGTCACATGGGTAGATTGTGCCAAATATGGATAAATACTACCTCTTATTTTCCATATTTATGACACCTTTAGTATTATTTTGTTATAATAATAGCCCAATCCAAATAATATTCTAAATTAAAATGCAAATGAAAATTTATAAAGCTTTACAACTGATAATGCTTTATCTTGGGAAAAACTGTGTTGCTACCTACATTAATCTGGTCAGAATGAAGGGTATACTACAAATAGAATTATATAATCATAATAGTGTAACAAATAAACTTGTTTCTGAGGCAGAATCTTTGAAATATTTTAATGGCTCTTTAAATTAATATAAATTTCTCTAAGGAAAGAATATTATAAATAGTAATACAAAATATTACTAATCTGGATATTTAAACCTAATTAAGATCATTCATCACTGGTAACCTGATTCCTTTTCTTCTAATTGCCACTGCATAAAGATGTCTGATCAACATAAATGTTTGATTAGTAAAACATTTTATTACTTTAGTAATGCATAATATAATTGAGTCTGTGCAAAAGCCTGTTTTCAGTTACAACTATAGCTTCATAGTGAAATGTTAATTAAAACGGAAGTAATAAGATGTTTGTTCCAAGTTCAATTACTTAATTATGGAATTAAAACAATATAGAGCTAAATAATTTGCCACTTCTTTTCTCTTAGGCATCATAAAGTGATATCCGGATTATTTCCAAAATGATTAGCATGGCTCTAACCATCATGATCTGGAGGCTGCCAGGTTATTGAATTCTTGAAACAGCTCCTACCTATTCTTTAAAAATTCCCCACAGTGGAAGTCAGTGTACCAGCGCAACACAGCAATATCAGAAACACATGGTTTGGAAACATTAGAATGAAAAAGTTATTGTCTTTTTTTTTCCTTTTTCAAAATTGCTATTGTAATGCCACACATCCTTGAAAGTAATTTCCTTTGGTTTGTTTTGAATTGACCTTACTGGTTCATAAGGATTATACCTTAAAAAATACATCTGAATAACGCTTTGGAAGATTTTAATGCGATTAATTTTGTCAAAGGGAATTTTCAGAACTTAACTGCTGTCAGTCACTTCACGGAACAATGCTTTTGAAGAATTGCTTTTAAAATAACTTGATCTTTTTCAGCCCAGAGCAATGTGATTTTTTTGTGATGAATTACTAATATATTATAAGAAATAATTAGCTGATGAATATTTTAATAGTAAAATAATTATATGGCTAACAATTTTCAGAAATTAGATTTGTTCAGTTGCATTAGGTTATTTAAAACAGTTTTAGCTTATCTAATTCAATGGAACATGTTTAAAGTAATTACTCTGAAAATGATTGCCTTGTATTTTTGTTTACTCATTCTGTAGTGCTAGACTACTCTTAAACATAGAATTTAATCTGTTATACACAAGATTTTATGACATTTTATTAAATGTATTATCAAAGACTTTATTGAGAAGAAGAAAGAAGAAGAATATTGTATTCTTTTATAACATTGCCATAACTTTTAGTTTTAGGAATAATATGTTTTCTATTGATATCTCCTGCTGCTGTATATATAAGCCAAGAGGTTAGAAAAGCTCTCATGTATTTATGCATGGATGAAATATGTTTACAAAGAATTGGGCATATTTTTTTCTATTAAGAAATTTTTCTATTCATTCCTTACACCAACCACAGATTCCCCATCTTCCCTCCTTCTACCCCAATCCACCCCGGATTCCCACCTTCTCCAAGGCAAGGTCCCCAGGGAGAGTCAGGGTATATTTTTGAAAGCACAGTCCTCAGCAGAATAAAGGCTCTGACTGCCATCCATGGAGACCATTTTCATGTACTTGAAGTTTCTGAGAAAACATTATATGTTTTTGGTCTTTGTGACTCTCTAGATTATGGCAAAATGGCAATAAGTCATTTATAAGATCGTATTTAAAGACTCTGAATTGCTTCTTGTTTTCTCTCTATCTCTGTCTCTCTGTCTCTGACTGTCTCTATCTCAATCTGTCTGTCTGTCTGTCACACAAACATACACATTCTTGCTCACTCTGGAGAACCCAAACCATAAGCAGCTCTTAAGAGGATGCACTCAGCACTTAGCCAGGGAACAAAAACCTCTTTCAACAGTCATGTGAGCCTGCTTGGAAGCCGGTTCTCTAGCTGTGGTTGAGATGATTGCACCCAGATAGCAAATTAACTTCAATTTTGTAAGTTCCCCTGAAGCAGAACGGCAGACAAAATGGCTCGACCCTCAGAGAACATATGAGATATTAAATATTTGTTGCTTTAAGCTACTAAGTTATAAGTTACTAACAATGATACATAACTAATGTAGTAGGAAAAAAGGTGAACTAATATGTTAATAAATGCATTTTAATATGTATGACTCAGTAAATTTTAACTAGTTCCACCACCAGGGCATGACCCAGAAAACCATCGGTTTTCATTAAACGTAGGGATATGTCTGATTCCATTGGATCTTACACTTGAGGAAAATTCTGGAATATATTTACAGATGCATTTAGTAAAACTGTTGTAAAAAGCGTAAGAGTCAAAATGTGAACGACACTTAAACAGTTTAAGACTAAAAAGGGGTCCACATTTGCATGTAGCTTCCAGCATTGGTGATTTTCCCCATGGCTTCAGATGCATCATCTACTGTTGCTAAAGGATTTGTTCTTGTTCTTTTGTGATCCTATAGCAACTTATAAAGATGCTGAAACTTTATTGTGCGGGCAATAAGAATATTAGGGTAACCCAACTCTTTATTCCATTCAGGTAGTTTGTAGTGCCACTTCAATACAGTTATTCACACAGATACTCAATGTAGATGAAATTCTAAACGGTCTTATTAAATAAGAAACACAGAGCCAAATACAGAGTTAAAAGCCCAAGAGATCAGAGTACTACTGAATAGCCTTTAGCTTACCACTCCCTGCCGTCCTTCCCCTGGGAGAAAGACCTTCTCTTGTGTGACCTGTTTTTTTTTATTGCCTTTCTGTTCTACCTTTACATTGGCTCTAAACCCAACCACATGATTTCCTTGTCACTACCTGTCTATACAGACCTCCAGGTCTCTATGGTTGGTACTGGGATTAAAGGGTTGGGTCACCACTTGGCTGTGTCCTGCCATGTGATCGGATTGAGGGCATGTGCTACTACCACTGGACTTCTGCTAAATGGCTCGCTTTTACCTCTGATCACCAGGGAACTTTATTTATTAACATACAAATAAAATTACATTTCAGCACAAATAAAATATCACCAACTCATCTAACATATTCTCAAACTATGTGGCAGTAAAAGGCTAATACTACATTTGTTTTTTAATTTTAGATGTTAGCTATGGATATGGAGAAAATGCTCATATTAATATGGAAAATAGCAATATTTGATTTTGAATTTTAATGTAATATAATGCTTTTAGAGTTTTGTTATTTCTTATCATTATATCAAGTTATATAATTAATGAAGCAAATATTATCATCAAACACACAAATATAAACATTTTAGTAAGAAATATGACATCTCTATTATGAACCACATATTTTAAATGTTCATTGGCTAAAATTTAAGATAAGTAGATATTATTTTATGACTAATACAATTAATTTAATATATAGTTGAACAAATTTTTATCTATTTAACTTGCTATAAAATGATAACAGTAATACTATAAAATGGGGATACAGAATATTTTTCACAAAGTACCTTAAGTACTTCAGAAAATGTAACTGTTACTGATTTGACTGTTATAAATTTTATTGGGTTGTATTTAGAAAATTATCACTACTGAAGTCTCATTGAGGACCTGAGTTTTGAAACAATTTCTTAGTTGTAATTTCTGTACATAATTAAATTATGTAAATTATTTTCCTGAAATATTTAACATATTTATTTAAAATTATCTTGCATCTGAGTCTCAAAAACTAATATTTTATGTATGTAGCATTAATTGAACATTCATGCTCAAAATAATAAATCATAGTCAATTTAAAAATATCTTACATACTGCCCATATTTGTTTATTAAATTTAGTGTATTTGACCTATAATATAACATCAGTTTATAAAAGTTTTAGCACTGCTTTTCATATATTCATTAATTTTCTGTTCCTTAATTTGGGAACAATTATAATTCACAGAAGTTTCAGTATAACTGTTTAGGGTTTTTTTTGTTTGTTTGTTTTTTGTTTTTTTTGAGACAAGGTTTCTTTGTGTAGCTTTGCGCCTTTTCCTGGAACTCACTTGGTAGCCCAGGCTGACTTGGAACTCAAAGAGATCCGCCTGCCTCTGCCTTCCGAGTGCTGGGATTAAAGATGTGCGCCACCGCAGCCGCCACCGCTGCCGCCACCACCACCACCCGGTGGTAACCATTTAGTTTTAAGAAAGTCTTTATTATAACATGGTTTTGTTTTAGATAACAGTTGTAAAGTAGTACAAAGAGTACCTGTAATAGTTCATTTATCTTTTTCTATTGGTAACAACTTATATAGAGGTATTAAGTGATGTTGCTGCTGAAGGAAGTAGATTGATGATAGAAGATAGATAGATAGATAGATAGATAGATAGATAGATAGATAGAAAGATGAGTAACAAATTTTTATGGTCCTCTACAGGAATAGAACTAATATTATGATTACATTATTATTATATTATTATTAAAAAGGATTCATTAGAGTGGGTTGGACATTAAGGACCAGGCAGTCAACTATGATCATGGACGTTCAGAAGAGGTCAAGAACCTAGTAATAGTTCAGTGCTGGGACCGATGTCTTGGTAGACTGAACTTGGTATTCAAGACCTGGAAGATTTCTAGTCTTCAGTTTACATTTAGAAAGCCAAATTCTTATGTCAGCCAAGGAAAGAGGTGTAGGCAGTAGCAGCAATACCATGGATATAGTCAGTGATAAGAATTGAAGACATGCAGGCAAACAAGCTGTACCACTTTTCTCCTGAGAATTCTTTATATCTGTGCCATATTTGGAAGGTGCCACCTTCTATATGGGAGGGTCTTCTATTTTTAAGACTGCCCTCATCGACTGGAACAGAGGAATGCCACTTAGTTGACTCCAGATTGAGTTGACAATCTAGATTAACTATGAGAGTTGTCAAAGAAAAGAATCACTTATGTCTGTACTTTTAAACTAATAAGTTTATTCGGATTGCTTGTAGGAGCACAGACAGCACAAAAATAGATTCATTACTGCAATGTCTCATCTCCACATGATGATGATCTCAGGGAAGTTGTAACATTGAGTCCCAACTTCAGTTATGTTTCCATTTCCTTCATATTGTAGCTCTCCCCAACCCTCATACTTCATGCAGCTTCAATGTGGAATGGAACAGTGGGTAGAATCCTGTGAGGGTATATTGACCCTCCTTCCTCTCCTCTTCTGGTAGAGAGCAGTAACAACCTTATTATCATTATTGCAGCTTTAGCTAGTACTGTACTCTTTTACCTTATGTGTTCCAGCGTGTTCCAAGGTTACCTCTGCTCCATGATGATGGTGAGATGGTTCATCTTGTGTGCTGAGGAAAAAAAGCTATGACAATAAGTATAGTATATTGTTCAGTGTGAAAGAAAGCGTCAGTACATTATTTGGACAAATTCTAAAGGTTATTTGATTGCTTTATTTTCCCAGAATGTCTTTTATCTCCTCTGTTATTCTATTTGGCAGCTTCCTACATTACATTTACCTGAAAAGTATCTTTAGACCTTCTTGACTATGATAATTCATTATACTTTTCTTTTCTCTATTACTGAAGTAGTTTTAAGGGGTGATGATCAAATGGTTTATAGAAGGAATCAATGGTAATTTTGATGCATTTCTCATGCATAAATTAAATCATGAATTTCTGGGATGCAATATTGTAATATTGAATGGTTATACATTTGAAATCACAAAAATATGCAATATTTAGAAATTACACAATAAGCATTCCAAGTAATATAAACATTTTGACATTCACTGAGAGGCTCATGGTATGTTTAAGCCAATTATTTAATTATTCATTCACTTTTATCAAGTTTTGCTTTCTGAAGATTAGGATTCCATTTCTCTCCATGTGCATAGCTATGAACAAACTGTTATATTCACAGTAACATTTAATCTAAGACTGTTCATTTTAATGCTATGGGTTTGCTAGTAATTGGTAGTGTGAAGGCATCATTAACTAGTGCATTAGGACACTCTGATTCACTCTTCTAGATTTCAGGCTTAAAAGGCCATTACATTCTTAATGATCCTAACCAATGGAGGCAGAGTTCCTCTCAAAGAAGGCCTTGGAGTAGAGTTGTTTTCTGTGATTTATACACTAACTGGATGCAGTTAATTATAAAGTTCTAGTTATTAGTCCAGGAAAACAGAACAGATACCACTTTTGTTTTGGCCATCATTCCTGAGGAGAAATCCAACACAATTAAATACATGAAGCCCTCCAAGTGAGATCTCCACCTTACAGTTTTCCACATTTCAAAATATCAATGCTATTATAGTGATAGGATATAAATATTAAATTCTCAAAATGTCTCTATGCCAGAATATTTGAAGGAGGTTATTCACTGTATGCAGCTAGCACTGTGTCTCTGCTCCTCAGTCACCATGAGGCTTTGGTTTCCAAATCAAAACCGAATTTTATAATTTTGCCTTCAGAAACTTGAATTGATATATATATATATATATATATATATATATATATATATATTTACTCATGGGACGTGAATATATTAAAACTTCTTCCAGGAAGAATATACACAAAAGACCTCTGCTCTGCTGCTTGTCATTTAGGATTAAAGACCAGTCAACTTTAAATTTCTGTTTTGCTGTTTTGTTCAACTGTCTTGGTTTATTTGCTGTTTCTCTGTTTTATAACATCTTTCCACATTGCTTTCTGTTTGGGCAGAATGGTTCTTATTACTCTACTTTATTGCAAAGACTTAAAAGCTGCATTTCCAGAAACCTTGAAAGAGAAAGTACTTTCTCCATTCCACACTGTTTTACTTATTACAAGCCAGGAACAAATCATTTCGAACAATCTCAGCAAAAATCTAAAGGAAGGTAAAATTTAATTGTTTTCTATTGCTTAATTCTTGAGAATTTTGTTGATTGATTGACACTACGTATAAACTACTTCCAAACATCTTACCTTAGAAAATTCAAAATATCTTTGTCTTTAAATTCTAGTGGACAAGTAAAAACAAAGTACCTGTGAACATTGATGAATTTTTAATTGCAAGAATGCTGATATAGCCTTCTAAACTATTTTTTGGCTTCATATGGATAAAATGAGATATATGTGGAACAACATGGAACTGCATAAAGCTGCAAGCATTGTAATACTATTAAAAAGTAAATAAAAATTCTTTTTATATTCCTTAGTTTAAAATAGGGTACCCTCTAAATTGGACACCCCTCCAACTCTCTGCAGCTGAGGCTGACTTTGAACTGAACTTCTTGTCTCTCCCGCCCACGTGCTGGGGTTATAGGCATGTGCCATCATGTCTAGCTCCATTTTTCTTAACTTAGATAAGAGTATACTTTATCCTACTTTTATGTTTTGCCTTTAGAGTCTGAATTCTTTATTGTTCTATTTGATAATCCACAAAATAAATCAACTTCATGCCCTACTCAATTCAACAGAGACGGTGCATTTCTGTGTGTCCATAGGAAGTCTCAGTTTGGGGTATAAACTTTTCCATAATTCTTCACTGTGCGTGCTTGTCATGAATATATCTGATTATTATTGATTCTATGAGAAAGAGATACCCACAATAATGATTAAGGTACTTTGCTGTATCTCTTCAGATTACCTAGTTGGAAATGACTAGCTTTGCACAGCCTCCTTGCTCACCCAGTTCTTCATTGTGCTCTTACATTTCAGTGTCTCATGAAGACTGCCATTCCTGTCAAGAGGATCCCTGGAAGATCTGATTTTCCACCGTCACTGTTTCCTGAGGCATGTCTCCTAGTTCCTATGTAAGTTAAGGCTTCATCCCATTCGTTATTCTGTAGCTAAATGATCACTTTTCAGGTATCATAATTTCACCTCATGTTTCAAACACCAACAGACTGTGCAATTTACTCATGAATTATTTTGAAGTCTCAGAGTTGTATATTTATAAAAAACATTTACTTTCAGTCATTTTTTTCAGAAAAAAATTGTAGAGATTTAAGATAAAACTAGTTTGCACAGATGCATATGAACAGATGCATACATATTTCTACCCTCGCTCTTATGAAAGCTTTGTTTGCTCTTTGAAATTTTTTATGAGTTGATACATTCTTACAAAACTCTTTAATAGGTTTAATATATGTATTATGAGGAATAGTATTTTTAAAGTTTGTATTATAAAGGAGATTCAGAAGGAAACGTCTTGTAGAATATTAATTTTTTAATACATTTTTCCATCTAGATCATATCCAGAGAAGAAAAGTAAAATCATTACAAAATAACACACTATACACACTATTAGGTTACATAGAATATGCTATTGGAACTATAAATACTGTAACAAATGAAATCATGTGACTACAATTGAAATATACATGTTTGATTACCTTACCTTTTAAATTGATTTAATAAATTGATTGTGAAAGTATAGGATACAAATACAATAAAGAGAAAAGAAATTAAGTCAAAAGGACATACATAATCAAGAAATAAGATATTCTGTTGCAAACTCATGCTTAAATATACTAAAAATTCTTGCTATGTATAATGTATATATTTTTTCTACCTGTATTAGGTGAAATGAGATGAAAATACTTTAACTGTAACTATGTAAATTTTATTTTTATTCTTCAAATTTCTGACATCCAATTAGACCTGCATCATTAGTTGAAGATGCTTTCTTTATTCCATTGCATGTTTCTGGGTTCTTTATTAAAAAAAAACTCAGGTTTCCATGGTGTGTGAATTTACCTCTGAGTCTTCAATTTGAATCCATTGATCCAACTGTCTGTTTTATTTTGGCAATACCACATGGTTTTTATTAGTCTAGTTCTGTAGTATAGCTTGAAATCAAGGGCAGTGATATCTCTGGATCGATCACCCTGCACAAAATTCAAGTCCAAGTGGATCAAAGGCCTCATCATAAACCCAGATACACTGAAGCTGATAGAGAAAATAGGAAATAGCCTTGAAAACACTGGAACAGGAGACATGTTCCTGAACAGAGCACCAATAGTACAGGCACTGAGATCAACAATTAACAAATGGGACCCCATGAAACTGAAAGCTTCTGTAAGGCAAAGGACGCTGTCAAAAGGATAAAATGACAGCCTACAGAATGGGAAAAGTACTTCACCAACTTCACATCTGAGAGAGGGCTGATTTCCAAAACATACAAAGAATTAAAGGAACTAGACATCAACTAACCAAATAATCCAATTTAGAAATGGAGAGTTCTCAACGGAAGATTCTCAAACTGCAGAGAAACCCTTAAAGAAGTGTTCAACATCCTTAGACACCAGGGAAATGCAAATCAAAACGACTTTGAGATCCATCTTATACCTGTCAGAATGGCTAAGATAGAAATCACAAGCAACAGCTCACAATGGCAAGGATGTGAAACAACTGGAACACTCATCCATTGCTGGTGGGAGTGCAAACTTGTACAGCTACTTTGGAATTCAATGTGGTGGTTTCTCAGAATAGTTGGGAAATCGACCTACTTCATGACCAAGCTATATCACTCCTGGGCATATAACCAAAGGAAGCTCAATCTTTCCTCAAGGACACTTGTTCAACCATCTCCATAGCAATGTTATTCATAATAGCCAGAAGCTGCAAACAACCTAGATGTTCCTCATCTAAAGAATGGATAAAGAAAATGTGGTATATTTACGCAGCAGAGTATCACTCATCTGTTAAAAACAATGGCATCATGAAATTTGCCAGCAAATGGATAGAGTTAGAAAAGTTCATCCTGAATGCAGTAACCCAGAAACAGAAAGACTAAGATGATGTGTCCTCACTTATAAGTGGACATTAGCTGTTAAGTATAGGATAATCATGCTACAATCCACAGACCCAGAGAGTCTGTGTAACAAGAAGGGTTCAAGTGGGGATGCATAGATCTCCCTGGGAAGAGGAAATAGAATTGATTTTGACGGTGGTCTGGGAACAGGTGGGATGGGAACAGGAATGATCAGATGGGGGTGGGAGAGACAGAGAAAGTGAGAGTACTGGGAACAACTATTGGAATTGGGGGGCGGGAGATGGCCTTCTAAGGGGAGGGACTTAAGGGGCGGTGTAGAAATCTTGTGCAAGGGAAACTCTCTGAAATCTATGAGAGTGACTCTATCAGAGTCTCCTAATAATGGAACCCTAACTGACCCTCTTCTATAACCAGGCAAGACTCCTAACAGTGGGACTTGGACATCATTCTAGCCACAAAACCATCGACCTACAAGATATCTTACCTGCAAGACATGCTGGGGCAATGGTGGCACAGAACTTGTGAGAATGGACAACCCATGGACGACTGGTCAAAGTTGCGACCCACAACACAAGAAGAACTAACGCCTGATACTTCATGGATGACCAGGAACCAGAGGCATAGGCAGCACAGGCCAGAGGTAGAATGGAACACATCTGGCAAAAAAAAAAAAAAAGTCAATGGAGCCGGTTGGTGGTGGCACACGCCTTTAATCCCAGCACTCTGGAGGCAGAGGCAGGCGTATCTCTGTGAGTTCGAGGCCAGCCTGGACTAAAAAGTGAGTTCCAGGAAAGGTGCAAACAAAAAAAAAAAAAAAGAAAAAAGAAAAAAATGTCAATGGAACTATTCCTTATTATATTCTGCTATACTCATAGATAGGTGCCTAGCCCAATTGTCATTAGAGATACTCATCCAGCAACTGATAGGAGTAGATGCAAAGACCCTCAGTCAAAAACACTAGGAGGAGTCAGAAGAACACTGCTGAAGAGGGGAAGAAACAGGGAGGTCGAGGACACCACTAGAACAAGACTCACAGAATCAATGAAGCAGGGCTCATAGGGGCTCACAGAGACTGAAGTGACAATCATGAACCCTGTATGGGTCTTAGCTAGGTCCCTTGCATGCACCTTATGATTGTGTCACTTGATGTTCTTGTGAGAATACCAACAATGGGAGGGTGTGTGTTGGGAGCGGGGGAGGAGCATGTCTCTTACTCTTGCCTGCACTTGGGACCTTTTTCCTCCTACTTTGTTGTCTGGTCCAGTCTTGCTATGAGGGCTTGTGTTCAAGATAGGGTTTCTCTGTGTAGCTTTGCGCCTTTCCTGGAACTCACTCTGTAGCCCAAGTGGGCCTTGAACTCACAGAGATCCACCTGCCTCTGCCTCCCTAGTGCTGGGATTAAAGGCGTGTACCACCACTGCCCAGCTGCCCAGTCTTATTATATCTTATTAGGTTATGTTCAGTGAATATCTCTGTGACACCTTTTTATGGTGATACTTTATTTGTATTAAAATGTTATTTGTATGTTAATAAATAAAGTTGCCCAGGGGTCAGAGCTATTAGCAAGCCATAGGAGAGCCGGGCAATGGTGCTGTATACTTATAATCCTAGCACTTGGTAGGCAGAGCTAGGTAAGTCTCTGTGTGTTCAGGGATACAGCCAGCATTGGATACACACGCCTTTAATCTCAATACCAACCATAGAAGACCTGGAGGTCTATACAGACAGGCAGTGACGAGGCGGTCATGGGGTTGGGTTTACAACCAATGAGAAGGCAGAACAGAAAGTCTATATAAAGACTTTAACACAGGAAGTAGCTCTCTTTCGGAGAGGTAGGACCACCTCAGGAGGAAGGGTAAGGTTTTAGCTCTTAGCTCTGTCCTCTTGGCTTTCTTCTTTGCATTGGTTCTATGTTTCTTATTTAATAAGACGGTTGGTTACATCTACACCTTTTTTTTTTTTTTTGAACCAAGAGGAATGGATCTGGGAGACGGAAGTTGTGGGGAGCAGTGAAGTGGAGAGAGAGGGGAAACTGTGGTTATGACATAATGTATGAGAGAGTATAAAAGTTTTTTTTGAAACAACTAAAATTGGTTTTGCAAAAATAAACCTTATATTCTAAACAAACTCAGGGATACAAAGTTGCAAGTCTACTTAAACAGTTGCTACTTAAAGTAAACTTCAAAAATCAGTAGATAGAAAATGTTGCATCATCTAGAGTTTGGTTCTCACTATTGAGTAGGGAAATAGATGATGTATTTTCAATGAAATTTAAAAGGTGGTTTGAAGCAGAGCCCAGGCATTTCTAGTGATTCTGGACTCTAACCATGGAGACACATTATCTCTTGTAAAAAGTGAAACAATGCAGTGATTTAAACATAACTGGAACTGTGCCCACTCCATATCCAGCCACAGAATGAGCCATCATCTCATCTGTTGTTATGTCAAAGTAACCTTTTCTGACATTTGTCTTCACACGTTTTTTTCTTTGTATACTCTCTACTCAGTAATTAATTTTTTACCCAGTGTTTTAATATTTTATGTTGGGAGGAAAATCACATAAAGAATATTTTCTTTTTCTACAATTATGGCAGGGTTAAACTCCTGAATATTTAAAAACTAGAATAGTCTATTTTATATTTCCCAAAAGTCCTGAAAAAGATGCACATTGCAAACATTTTTTTAAAGCTATGTAACAAGATTAGATATCCTGGAGTCTTATACTTATTTGATAAATCAGGCACCTATAATGGTCAACCATGAGTCTGCCTGATTTGCTGTAAAAGGAGAAAAGGTCAGAGTAACATGACCCATGTTTGAAATGTTTATTTGCATGGAACCTTACATATTACCATTACCAATCTTAACTTCAGAGGATGGGGATAGTGCCTTTATATACCTTGAAGAAAATCACTGGCTGCTAGTAATGACAGCTAGTGCCTTAGTGTTAATACTGAAACCAGGGATGTGTAGTAGCTATAGGAAATTAAATGTTAATACATGAGTTCTCTTTTAATAGAGAATACTTAGAAAGAGAGTGCCAGCAGGATCTTCATGGCTTCATGGTGATTTAATTCAAGAAAGTCCTATGACACTAATAAAATTACAGTCCATCATAATGAATATAAAACCATGAATAATCTCTTCAGTTTTCTTTCTCTTTGTTCCTTATATGTGAATTTAAGTCACATATATACAAAAAATAACAGGCGTTTGAATCCTTACATATGTGTGTGTAAATGACAAAAACACATTTGCCGTTGTGTATGTGTATATATGTGTGTATAGAATATATAAACATGCAATAACTTTCCTGAGTCCTTTGATGCTGAAATACATGTGTGTGTGAAAGTTATTCTTTGGAGTGTCTATATGATTATAATATTTTTATTGGAAATCTGACTAGAGCACAATATTTTTCCTAACCTGGGAGGTACTCAGCCAAGCAGTTGAAAAGAGTAACCTGAGTAAAAAAGATAGATTCAGGAAGAATACATTGCTGTTTATGGTGATGTTTGAGTTAGTATTTTATTTTCATGTATTCAGATCTGGAGTTAGTTTAGGTTTATAGCAGAATATATAAGAAAGATATATGCACACATACACACATATTTGTGTGTATATATCTATATCTATCTATATCTATATCTATATCTATATCTATATCTATATCTATATCATCTATATCTATATCTATATATATCTACCTGTGTGTGTGTGTGTGTCTATTATATCTTTCATTTCTGTTTTCTTCTGAAAACAAAATTAATTGAAATTCTGGTATAAACAGTAATTTGAGAGACACAGGCATTTGAAAGAGTTATTTAATTAGGTTTTGGGCTTTCCAGAATTATCTCTTTATCCTGATTAAGTTTAAAGATTCTAATAGTTCCATTCCCCAATGGTAAAGAGCACTGAAGTCCATGGAGCAGTTTGGCAACAGAGTCATATAAAACTTTCCCTTGGATGCTTCAAGTCAACCACTTACAGGAAGCAAAGAGCTGTGTGACACTGTATATACTTTCAAGTATTTTTGGAAAACAAACAAACATAATGATGTTGATTGACTTTTCTTAATGTTGCTGGACAAAGTGGTGAAAAAAAAGAATGAGTATATTGATTCAAATTACTATCTTAAGTGCTATATAAATGACCTGAAGGCATTTAAGTATGACCCGAAGAAGCCCCATATTTCCTGTAGCACAGCAATTGATCAAAATCAAGCACAAAGTCTTTTTTTTCTGAAAATGGCTGAATTACAATGCAATTTTGAGTTCCCAGACTTATAGAGAATCTGTTAGTAAAATAGAGACATTTAGTAGGAAAGAAATGAGCTAGCCTAAGGTAAAAATAAGTATGTGAAGACCCTGATGAAATTAGGAATAACGAATTTCTGAGTTCTAATGACTCAGCCAATTGAGAAGGTTTCCATATTGTCATTGGAAATGACCTTCCCACCAAAATGGAAGTAGACTTCTATACCATTAAATACCAAACTGTAATCCACAAGAGGATAGGCCCTGTCACCTGCAAGTGAAGAGATTAATCTATACTATCTCATATATAGTAGTGGCCTCCTAAAGAAATACTCCATGATACATGTGTGGAGTTCCCCTTCTCTTTTTTTTTTTAATTTGTGAGTTCTGAGTACTGAATTCATATGGTAAGAATTGATATAAAATACCGTTTCTGAGCAAACTTGTCCTCTTGATTTTCTTTTAATGTTATAAATAAACTAAGTCCAATCAGACCTCTAAAAGTGAGATATAAAATATGTTCCATGACATAGTATATTAGGAAAAAAATTAGCAATGAAATAACTACACAGACAGAAGGTATTAAAAATGTCTAAACCTGATGCAATGGAAATCCCCACAAATCTACAAGGATAATTCTAGCTAAGACATTTAGCAAAAGTGGATAGGTAGCCTGAACTAGCCATCTCTTGTGATCAGATGGTTGATTACCTCTGTTGTCGTCAGAGAGGCTTCATCCTGTAACTGATGGAAACAGATGCAGAGACCCACAGTCAAACATTATGCTGAACTTGAGGAATCCTGCTGAAGAGAGAGAGGAAGAGTTATAGGAGCCAGAGAGGTCAAGGATATCACAAGGAAACCCAAAGAAACAACGAATCTGGCTCATAGGAGCTCACAGAGTCTGAACCAGCAATCAGGGAGCTTGCATGGGACTGACCTGGGCCCTCTCTAGTATATGAAACAGTTGTGTAGCTTGATCTATTTGTGGGACTCCTAACAATGGGAGCAGGACTTGTCCTTAAATGCTTTGACTGGCTTTTGGTAACCTATTCTTCATACTGGATTGCCTTGCCCTGCCTTAATACGAGGGGAAGTGCTTAGTCTTACTGCAGCTTAATATATGATACTTTGTTGATACCCTTGGGAAGCCTGCCCCTTTCTGAACAGAAACAGAGAAAGAATAGATGGGGGGCATTGGGAGGGAAACAGGAGAGGGAATGGGGGGAGAAACTGCTATAGGTTTGTAAAAAAATAATTAACTTAAAAAAAACTAAAATAAAAAGATATCCAGTAAATATGTTTGTCTTAGGGTTACTATTGCTGTGATGAAACACCATAACCAAATAAATTTGGGGAAGTTTATTTAGTTTACTTTCAGAGAAAGTCAAGACAGGGAATCAAGCAGGGCAGAAACTGGAGATAGGAGCCATGGTAGTTTGAATGTAAATAGGCCCCGTAATCTCATAGAGAGTGGAAATATCAAGAGGTGCAGCTTTGTTGTAGTGGGTATGGCCTTGGTAGAGGAAATGTGTCACTGTGGGGGTGGGCTTTTAGTTTCCTATGCTCAGGATACTGCCCACTCTCTCAGTTGACTTCCTGTTGACTGCAAAAAGCAGGACTCTCAGCTACTACTCCAGCACCATGTTGGCCTACATGCTGCCACATTCTCCACCATGACGATAATGGACTGAACCTCTGAAACTGTAAGTAAGCCACCATAATTACATGTTTTCCTTTATAAGAGTTGCCATGGTCACAGTATCTCTTCACAGCAATAGAAACTCTAAGACAGGTGATAATGTAGAGACCATGGAGGTGTTCTGCTTCCAGGCTTGGTTCCATGGCTAACTCAGCCTGCTTTCTTATAGAAGCCAGAACTAGCAGCCTAAGGGTGACCCTACCCACAATAGGCTGAATCTTCACCCATCAATCACTAATTAAGAAAATACCCAACAGGCTTGCCTATAGCCCTGATTTTATAGAGGCATTTTCTCAACTGTGGTTCCTCCTTTCTGGTGTCTGTAACTTGTGTCAAGTAGACATAAAATTAAGACAGTGAGGGATGGAGAAAGTATTTAGTAAGACCTTGTCAAATCTACTGATTTAAGTTCAAAAGGAAAGGGCAACTCTGTTACTTTTTCACCATGAGAAGTTAGGACAGGATCTAGCTAGCCATTTGGTGTATTGACTGAAACGTGGATCAAATTAAGACCCAGAGTGAGGGATTTGGATATGTCAGTCATACCTTGCCTTAATGCATACAAACCAATTCACAGCCTTAGCAAAATTGAAGTGTTAGAAAGAACAATCTACTGGGAGATTATTATTGCAAAAAGGATAAATTTATGAGGAAATCCCTGGCTTCATGAAGTGTTGTATTGGTTCCCCTCTCTTGAAGCTATATCACACAGTAGAGTTGTAGCCACTGAATTGGGAAAAATAAATGCAAAGACAGTAATTGCATCCTGGGGTCCTGGAGTATATATTACCATAATGGAGAATACAACAGTTGCTAGTCCAGTAACCTTGGTTACTGTATCATAATTCTCCTGAAAATTAAATAGATAGGAAATTCCCACTATCAATAGCTCTTTAGCTAGTGGTAAGATTGTAAGCCATGCATTAGGACTTTGACTGACTTGATCTTTAGTAACTTTGTGCAAGTAGTCTCATCCAGTTTAATTCATGTGGGTAGGAGCTCTGCCATGGCCTGAAATCATTACTTTAAGCAGCCATCTACTCCCTCTGGATCCCACAAGTTTTCTTCTGACCTCTACCAGGATGCCATTTGTACACCATACTCCAAAAGTAAAATAACTGAATATATAGATTTTTTAAATAAGCAATAAATCACTATAAGTTTCTATTGGTTGGCAAAGCCAGCAATTCATTTTGTATGTGCTACTTTGTAGGCTTTTTCCATGTCTGGTCCTATGTCCCAATTTAGATGGACTTGATCAACTTTCCTTTGGCTAAGTTTTCATGTAAATATATTATATAGATAATGTTCTATGCATTGGATCATGTAGTAAATAACAACAGTTGCTGTTATTTAATTTATATGATATTTCCATATCACAGGATGGGAAATAATATTGACAACTTAATTGGGATGGTCAAGTTGGAGGAGAGACAGAGAGGGAGAGCAATGAAAGAGATATCTTGATAGAGGGGGCCGTTATGGGGTTACAGAGAAACCTAGTACCAGGGAAAATCCCAGGAATCCATAAGGATGACCCCAGCTAAGACTTCTAGCAATAGTGGAGAGGATGCCTGAACTGGCTTTCTCCTATAATCGGATGGGTTATTAACCTAATAGTCATCACAGAACCTTCATCCAGTAAGTGATGGAAGCAGAGGCAGAAATCCATAGCCAAACATTGGGCCTAGCTCTGAGAGTCCTGTTAAAAAGAGAGAGGAAGGATGGTGGGAGCCAGGGAGTCAAGATCATGACAGGAAACCCACAGAGAGCTGACCAAGGTTGTAGGAGCTCACAGACTCTAGACAAACAGCTAGAGAGCCTGCATAGGACCAACCTAGGCCCTCTGCATGTGGGTGATAGTTCTGTAGCTTGGTCTGTTTGTGGGGCCCCTAGCAGTGGAACATGAACTGGCTTTGTGGAACCTACTCCCTATGGTGGGATGTCTTTCTCAACCTTGATGCAGGAGAAGGAGCTTAGTCCTGTCTCAGTCTGATATGACTTTGTTGTTGACTCCCAAGGGAGGCCTTACTTTTTCTGAGGAGTGGATGGGGAAGTAGAAATAAGGTGAGTGGAGGGAAGAGGAGGAGAAGGAGGGAAGAAACTGTGGTTGGTATATAAAATAAATAAATAAAATGTAATAATAAAAAAATCAGAAACCCTTTACCCCAGTAAAAATTGGGTTTGTTTTGAGGTATGTGACATGCCATATGTCCCTTCTGAGAGTAAAGCTAAATTGTGGCAACTGACTTCTCTCATTTTTAGAAAAATGGCATACTGTCTACCATGATTAGATTTGGCAGAAAATGTTTTGTAGAAAACATTAGGTCTCAAACCTGGGACAAATGGTTGAGATGCTTATTAACACTATTAACATAACAAAATGGACACTGGCTTCTAAGTTTTTCAAGTATCTCTCAGTTTCTATAGGTGACAGGGTCCCCTGGCTGGCATGCCTTGCACCCTACTCTGACTCTCCAGCTCAGGCAGGGCCTGGGCCGTCCTTCCCCTAGGTGCTCTTCCTTCTATAATCCAGCCACTTTGGCTACCCTGGTCCCTTTCGGCCTTTTGGCCTATTACCCTCTTGGCCAATGCACCTTGCTCCCTTTTTCTCTTTCTCCTCACTGCTCTCCTCACATGGCCTGGCTCAGTCACTGGTCATGTTTACTCTGGACCCTTCCAGATGCTTTTGGCTATGCACTCCCTCATAGCTACAATAAACCAATTCCACCATACCTAGGAGCAGTCATGTCCTCCTTTTATTTCTTTTTTTTTCATTCATCACACATCCTCATTTGAATGTGTTTATCTGGACCAATGACAGTTGAAGTACCAATGGCAGATAGGGCTGCTTCTTGTCACCTATGGCAAATGTCTACAGATAAATAACTGTGCACTCCTTCAGAATTTTGAAGCAAGACCTTATATTATCTACAGACAGGTATTCTCCTTTTGAGAAAGATGTCTTAGTATGCTGCAGGATGCTTCTGGTCTTTACTTGAAACTGAATGATTAACTGCAGACTTTTAACTTCCTATGACACTTGAACAACTCATCATAAATTAGTGTCTGCTGACTCCTAAAAACATTAACTTGGATAATCATGGTAGCATTCTATCACCCCATGGAAGTTGCCTTCATCAAGCCAACAACACACAAGTCAGATAAAATGTAGTCCAAGTATCTCATAGTCCCTTCTACTCATTAGTTCTCTAAACCTGAGTCTGTGGCCTTATGGAGAGTTCCCTATAATCAGGAATAAAGTAAACTGTAGTTTAACATGGTTGTATATGATTTGCATGTACTGCAGAAAAGCGAACAGCCACAAACATAAACAATCTGTCTCAGATTCTAATGAAAGACAGTGGTGAGAAATCGTCCCCTGGCCAAAATGTCAGGCAACTGTTCATTCAAGGTGGTGGAGGCATAACTAGTCAGATGTGGTAAGACGATTAAGAAAAATACATTCTTCTTTGTACTAAGACCACAAGATTGATAGATACCCTTTGTGCATAAAGAAATCAGCAAGACTCCAACTATCATTGGCCTAGAGATGCATACATGCAAGCATATTTAAAAGACTTTCCAAGGCAAAGTCTTTTATGAAGTGAATTCCAGGCCATCCTTTTTACCTAGGTAAGTCTAATACAGGAAGGCACTCTGAGGCTACAGATGTCATGGTTCAACAGGTCTAATTTTGACTTGTGCCAGTGGAAAACTTTGGCACTGTCCAGAGGTTTCTGGCTTTGAAAATTGGCATAGTATTATGGGGTTGTTTATATTCTGACTAATTTCCAAAGAAATCTTGGGAGATAAGTTCATATGGAGAGACAGTGCCTTCTAAGAGCAATGCAAGGAGCTGTGGGAGAAAAGCCAAAGGAAAAATAGAAAGATTCCATGGATAAAGATGAGCTGCTAACAGAACATATGGGAAGCATGTGATGCTGGCCACTGAAAGAGTTATACACTTAGGACATAGAACTGGGAGTATTCAAACTGGAGCTGACCTGAATGCTTCCCTCCTGTGATCTAGCTTCCATGGTTCTGGAAAATAGTATACAAGTTACAAAGTGATAGAAGAAACTAAACAGTCCTACCCGTCTGTCACATCTACAAACCATAGTTAGATCATGACAGGATATCGATAAGGACACAGTAAGTGACATACACACACACACACACACACACACACACACACACACACACACACGTCAGTGGCTACCAATAGCTGTCTAACTGGATGTAATGTTCCACCCAGAAGAAAAGAAATCATTACTGATAATGAAAATCAAGCCAGTTCCCCAGGGCTAGCAAGGTCACAACCATTAGAAAGGAATAAACAACTTTGCTAGATAAGCATAATTTCTAACTAAATTATACATTTCAACCTTATAAACACTGGTAGGTTCTACCTTTCATCAAAGAAGCTTCTCTCTCTTTGCAGCTAGTGGAGACAATTACAGAAAATCACAAATGGACCCAATTCAGAGATGAACAGATCTTGGGAGATCCCAGTGTTCATGAATTCATGTATATCATAGCTTCTGCATCTATGGCTCATAGAACATAGAGAAAGAGGGGACAGAACTATTCTAAGAGCCAGAATACAAGAGTCATCTGTGATACAGTCTGTCTTATATATGGCTGCATAAACAAAATTGGAAAACGACAATATCAATAGATTGGTTAATTTAGAAGGAGGAAAATGTCCTGGGGCCCCACTGATAGACAAAGAACTATGAGCAGTAAAATGGTTGACTCTTGAGAGAAGGAGAGAGAGCCTTTTTCCAGGGGTGAACAACCCTTTTATTGTTTGGCAAATGGTGGAGTGGTCATCCTTGAAGCTATATACACACCAACAAAAATGAATGCAGTAGACTGTATCTCCATATATTTGTTCACACACATACACTTATTTCTGTATCTATCTTTATAACTATGTACCCATGTATCTCTGTATATCTCTATATAACAATAATATAAAAGAGGCTATTAACTTGAGAGTAGAGGGCATGGGAGAGGTTCAAAGGAGGGTCACTGGGAGTTTCTAGAGGGAGAAAATGGATTCTGGAAGGGATCTAATTCTGTTTCAGTTAAAATCACACAAAAACAAGAAGTTCATGTGGATTTCAATCAGGAAATTCTCAGGGACTGCTACCTAGGATCTTTGAAACACACTCTGTCACTGTGTACTCTAAATATACTTAGTAACAATGATTTATTTTGTGGATTTATATATTTCCAAAGTTGAATCCCTCCTTATTTTAATGTTTCCTCCTTTTGAATGGCCATGTGTGACTTTTGCTTTTCCTACCATTTTATAGTGCAAGTATGTAAGGTGCAGTTTTGAAACCTGTGACGGGCTCACATCTGGGAGTTTGACCTGAATATCAGAGTATACTTTGGACTTGGTTTTTTGAGCAATACTGAGATATTAAGACTTGGCCCAAACATATATGTTTGGGAAACCATACAGAACAGGTGATAAAGAAGGAGGTTCATTAAATGTCCATTCAGGCTAAGTAAAAACCAAAACAAAATAGCTTAAAAATTAAAATGTAAAAATACAAATTAAAAATAAAAATAAAATAATAGAATGAAATAGAAAATACTGTGGCATCAATGTTTCTTTCTATTTAGAGTGAATGTGGCTTCCTCATTCTCCCCCCCCCCGCCCCCCAGGATATCTTTTGTAGCTGGATGTCCAGGCAGAGACAGACAGGGTGGCTATTCTTAATCACTAAAAAGTTCCAGCCATATGTCCTCCTTGCTGAGAGGATTTCTGTGTCTGATACGCACACACACACACACACACACACACACACACACACACACACACACTCACACACACACTATTTATCTATCTATCTATCTATCTATCTATTTATATTTGTTTTTTCAAGACAGGGTTTCTCTGTGTTGTTTTGGTGCCTGTCCTGAATCTGGCTCTGTAGACCAGGCTGGCCTCGAACTCACAGATATCCGCCCTGCTCTGCCTCGCAAGTGTTAGGATCAATGATGTGTGCCACCACCGGCCAACAAACATTGTGTTTTGTTCTTAGAGGAGGAAATTAGCCTTTGGGAAGGCAGAGTTTAAATACTATAGTTTGGATTTGGAATGAGTCTTACACAAGGTGTGTTAAGTGCTAATTCTGTACCTTAGCACCATGAGAGGTGGTAGAAATTTTAATAGACAGGCACAGTGAGAGTCATCCTGACTCTAGGGTGTGTTCTTATAAGGGATACTGGGATTAAAGCTCATTTCTCTCTTTATTTCTTTTATATCCTGCCCATGGATTGAATGTATTGCTGTGCTAGGCACACTCCACAATGATGTATTTCCTCATTACAGACCCAAAAAATAATCATGAACCGAATCTCCTAAAGCTGTGAAACAAATAAATTTTGTCTGATATAAGCTGATTATCACAAGTATTCGCATCAGTAACAGAAACCTGACTAACCTAGAAAGTTGATCTGAATTAGTTCATAAAAGTCAATATGTTTGTTAATTGTCAAAAGTCCAAACTGGCACTATTGGAAGAGAGTGGAAACTGTAAACTGGACTAGATAAGGTTAGCAGTTGAATGTACTCAAATGATACTGTATCACTATTGTTTAATTTTCTGCTCTCTGTGCTTCATGGCTGTGTAAGGTGAACAACATGTATATATGTGATGCGATTTCTTGCCACAGGACTCATAAAAACCAACACCAACCAACCTTTGACTGAAAACTTTAACACTAAAGAAAACCAAACATTTCCTCTTAATAGACTGATTATTTCAGGGGTTTTGTTATTAGCTGACTAATAATGTGCATACATCATTCAGCATTCTGTTATATACACTACATATTTCCAATTTGAACTTTGAAAGTTGAAATCTATTATTTGATATTTTAATTTTATATATTTAGGTGTAGCTGAGATTCTTATACATATAATTTCCTTTCCAAATAATTATTTGCTGCAGACTTAACATTCTAGTTTCATTGCTTTAAAACCCAGGCAAAACTCCACCCTTAATAAGGTACCATACTTTTTTTCTCAGAAGCCATACATTTTAGGGAAGCAACTTATCAAACTATAACCATATAACTTCATAAGTCTGCCTGATTTTATGAATGTCTGTTTTTCTTCTTTCTACCTTTTGTTCTAAAGATACTTTCCATAACACATTGATTTTCCTCAACACCTGGAACTTCCTTACTCTTTCTCTAATGCCTCTCTCCCCAGCAAGAGGTTTCTTGTCCCCTGGGCCTCTGACCTCTATGTCAGCCTAAATGAAATGGCTTTTTGCTTTTTCTCTTTCATCCACCTCCTCCAGCAGCTGTTCAGATGTCTATGGGCAGCTCTGGATGATTTTCTTTTAATTTCTAAAAAATGCCATAATAAGCCGGGCGGTGGTGGCGCACGCCTTTAATCCCAGCACTCGGGAGGCAGAGCCAGGCGGATCTCTGTGAGTTCGAGGCCAGCCTGGGCTACCAAGTGAGTCCCAGGAAAGGCGCAAAGCTACACAGAGAAACCCTGTCTCGAAAAACAAAAAAAAAACAAAAACAAAAACAAACAAACAAACAAAATTGTCCTAAAGCCTCAAAATTTTGCATATTTGAGGTATACTTGTGTACATGTTCATAATAGTCTCATCATATATATATATATATATATATATATATATATATATATATATATATATATATATAAAGATATGAATATTGCCAAAAATTACATAAAGCAATAGCAAATATTTTTTTTCAGGGCCATATAATTTTTATCCTCAATATTTATCTCTGGCATATTAGTGTCCAGACTACCAAATGATATAAACACACACACACACACACACACACACACACACACACACACACACACACAATATGACAGTCCTTTTAAAAGCTTACACTTACAAAAATATGTATAGGATTGGATTTGCTGAAAGCTGCAGTTTCCAACTCATCCTTGATCATTTAAAAATGTCTTGAACTTGAGTCTCTATCTGGACATAGAAAAATCTGTTTAATTTTTTAGGAGAGCAGGGAGAGTTAGTGTTTGAAAAATTTTACCATGTATTGCTGTTACTACAAAGTATCCCTCATTCTCACAGTGTGTGTGTGTGTGTGTGTGTGTGTGTGTGTGTGTGTGTGTGTGTTTTGCTCTATAAGGGATCTACTACTGAGTCACATCTGTAGCCTCACAAAGTTTATAGTGCCTGAAGTACACACATATTATTTTATAGTTTGATATGCTGATAGTGTTTCCAAGTTCCTACAGTGGGTGAAGCTGGAGTGACAAATTCAGGAAGAATTTTTTACATAATGCCCTAGGATTATCCATGTAAAAATGGAAATGACTGAACTTCCAAATACTTGTGAGAGATGGCAGATCGTAGGATAGGTAAATTGTTCTTGGCACCTGGACTATTTACCTCCCCAGCTGAGAGGATCATTGCACTAGAAATGCTTTTCCAGCGGCTAGGTGGAAACTTCATAGAGAGCTGTAGCAGTTGGTGAAGTGGATGATTACATTCAGCTGTGAGAATCAGAAACCTTGTTTGTCTCTGGCTAAAATAATCACGCTCTTCCTTTTCTTCAAATAATTACAAGGGTGAGATTATATCAATGGCTCATGAGTCAGGGATGAGGTTTCTGCAGTTTTCTTAGGTATCTCTTTAGCCTACTACTGTTCAGATTGCTTGAGCTCTAGTCATCAAGTTTATATTCTATGTAGGAAATATGAACATCAGGGAGAAAGAAGATTCTTATACTATTAATACACCTAATTTACCTGATTTCTCTGCTAGCAGCTTTGTGCTACATGTCCATAAAGGAAACATGGGCAAAAATGTGTCTGTAAAGCCTCGTACATGAGTCCAGTTTTAATTTTGATGCAATTGGCCAGTTCTTGATAGAATACCATTCACCCCATGTACAATGTGCAATTTTCTTTCCTCAAGAAAGCTTCATCCAGGTTGATTTATAACCACTTCTTCACTTCATTGTATTCTTCTGACGTCTTCTCCTTTAGATTTCCGGTTCAGTTAATATCTTCAATTTTACATTGAAGCATTAGAGATAATTAACCACCATGGAGAAATATATATGACAAAATCTTATGAATTTGTTACAAAATACTTTTCAAAATTTATGAATAAATCTTAAGATAAAATGTTATCTAGTAAAATTTAGATTAAGCAGAAAGAGACCACATTCTTCATTCTAATATATGGTAAAGTGCTCTTAATACCAGTGAGGTAAAGTTTAAGATACACAAAGAAAAAAAAATCATTCATTTTGAGGAAAAAACTCAAAAAATAATTTTTACATAATACTCAATGTAGCTATTATAATATTTTACTTTATTTATTGAACTTTGCAATGTTATACTTAAAATTCTGAATCCAAAATTCATAACCTTGAGGCCAAAATACAGATCAATGCTACAGTGGTTAGGTAGCACTTGAAAAACCCAGGTACCTCCCAAACTAAACAATACCAAATCAATAGCAAACAGAAACAAACCAAATCAGAGCAGACAAAAAAAAAAATAGATCCAAT